>NW_015539947.1:358765-372252 GCF_001515605.1 Sinocyclocheilus anshuiensis
TCATTATAGGGTGGTTGTGTACACACACTGCCAACACACATTTATGTCAAAACACCTTGCAAAAGTGAATTTTGCATAATAGGTCCCCTCTAATGTAGGCTTTTTGAGCAGTGGGGTTACCCAAGCCTGCTTGAATGCAGTGGGGAAAGTGCCTATGAGGAGAGATGTGTTGATCACGTGTGTGAGTGCTGGTAAAAGTGTAGGGGAGATTGCTTGGAGAAGGTGTGAGGGGATTGGGTCTAGAGGGCATGTTGTAGGATAGCTGGAGAGGAGAAGTTTTGATACTTCTGCCTCAGTGAGGGGACAGAAGGAGAAGATGGGAGTTTTTGCAGTGGGTGTGGTTGGTTTGAAGTCCTGTGTGTGTGGGGCTGAGAATTGACTACTGATTGTTCTGGTTTTGTCTGTGAAGAATGTGGCGAAATTATCAGCTGTTATAGAAGTGGTAGGAGGTGGTGGAGGGGGACAGAGGAGAGAATTGAATGTTTTGAAGAGATTACGTGTGTCTGGAGCGCTGTTGATCTTGTTGTGGAAATATGAAGATTTGCCAGTATGGACTTCAGCAGAGAAAGATGAAAGCAAAGACTGATACATAATTAGGTCTGACAGGTCTTTTGATTTGAACATCGGATAACCAGGGGTTAGAAGGGGCAGCCCGTGCTGGCCTGGAGGAGAGAGGACAAACATCATCTAGACAAGATGTTAAAGTGGAGCATAAAGTGTCAGTTGCTGCGTTCTTTACACGAGGAGGCTGAACAAGAGGGCTTCCGCTTCAGCACACAGAAAACAAATAAGCACAGTCTAGCGATACCAAGAGTGAAAACAGCTGTGGCCGCCTTCTAATTAGCACACCCAACAGCCTATAGCAGAGCAATTGCTGAAATTGAAACTAAAATTCGCACTTAAGTGCAGGAAGGGAGCAATACAAAAAACACAGGATCCTTCTAATCCGACGGCTATTATTATAATAACAAGTAAGTGCAATCAAAAATACAAACTACAATGAAAAAATAAAGGTTTCATCTAAAAGTAACCGGTAGAGGGGTTGGTGGCACACAGGTAGAAAGATGTAGGGTAAATGTAATGAAGAAATGGTCAGAGATATGTAGGGGTTTGACCAAAATGTTGTCTGCAATACAATTGTGTGTGCAAATTAAGTCAAGTTTGTTGCCTGATTTGTGAGTGCTTGTAGTGGTAAGTCGTTTGAGATCAAATGAAGCTAGGAGTGAATGGAAGTCTGTAGCATAAGGCTTGTCCAGATGAATGTTGAAGTCACTAAAGAGTAAAAGTGGACTGCCATCCTCTGGGAATGAGAACAGCAGCCCGTCCAGCTCTTTTAGAAAGGTGCTTAGAATTTGCCCAGAAGGGCGGTAAATTACCACAACCTGGAGTTTTATAGGAGCCATGATTGTAATCGCATGAGATTCAAACGAGTTATAATTGGATAGGGGACAGTGGGTTGAGTATTTCCAATTGTTTGAAATGAGCAGACCAGTGCCCCCACCTCTCCCAACCTGACGTGAGGTGTGAGAGAAAAAGAAATGATTAGAGAGAGCAGCAGGGGTTGCTGAGTCTTTTGGACGAATCTAGGTCTCAGTCAAGCTGAGCGTGGATTGTATGGAAAAGGCGGAAATGAAGACTGACAATTCCAGAGACCAACAGAAAAAACAAGAGGTGCAGTAGAAGATGTGCAAATAGGACGCAGGTTAACAAGATTGCATTGCCGTTTGCATATGGTATTAGAGCATGGTTGAGAGACAACCGGAATGCTTTGGAAGCACATGATAATGGTTGAAAAGAGAGGACAGTAAAGGAGAGTCTGAAAGAGAAGATAAAAATAAGTACTTAAGTGCGTTGTCGGTTTCATTGCTCGGTTAAAGTCTTGCAGGAAAAAGTCGCAGGTCTTTACCCTCGTCGGTCTTTCCACTTGTCGGTCGTTACACTTGTCGGTCTTTACACGAGGAGGCTGAACAAGAGGGCTTCCGCGTCAGCGCACAGAAAACAGATAAGCACAGTCTAGCGATACCAAGAGTGAAAACAGCTGTGGCCGCCTTCTAATTAGCACACCCAACAGCCTATAGCAGAGCAATTGCTCAAATTGAAACTAAAATTCGCACTTAAGTGCAGGAAGGGAGCAATACAAAAAACACAGGCTCCTTCAAATCCGACGGCTATTATTATAATAACAAGTAAGTGCAATCAAAAATACAAACTGCAACGAAAAAACTAAGTAGAAACAGGTAGAAAATGAAATATTCCTTCCTAGCAGCAAGTAATAATTTAAATAACAGATCCAGTAACAAAAATCAAGCAAAACACTCACATGCTGCCATCTCCTCTGCTGACTAATCGCTTCTCCCAAGTTGACAGTGACCAAGCAGTTTAAATAGCGTCTACAGTCGCTGTGGCCGCCTTCTAATTAGCACACCCAACAGCCTATAGCAGAGCAATTGCTCAAATCGAAACTACAATTCACACTTAAGTGCAGGAAGGGAGCAATACAAAAAACACCACTGGGTGGTGATACCATGTTCTTTGTTCTGTTGTTTATTAGCTGGTTTATTTATGCTGAAGCCGGTCAACATTACACTGCACATCTGGTCCCTGAAAGCCCGTAAAACAAAGATAGTTTGTATCCTAGTTTGATTTACTTTCTGTAGAAGGGCCTTCATAGCTTGATTTGTATAGTGTGTGTCCCACTTCCAGATTCAACTATACTATTCATCTCCCCGGTTTGAGGAAATCAGAGTAGCTAACTGATAGTCCTCTGCCATTTAATTCACTAAAAAACTAGTGAAATTGAAACGCGGTGCTCAGAGAGAGCGTCCGAACGCTATTATTACTTTTGGTGAGGTGCGCTGACACCTCCTGCATGTAATTAAGCTGTGTATAACCATAGACTGTGTGTAGCACACTTGGTTATTGCAGGGTACATTGCCATAGTAACAGCCGTAACCCGGTAGTTCTAAGAAACCTTTTCCGGGGTAACTTTGAAGTGCGCAAGTGCAGTCCGCCAGCGCCATTTTGTTAGCTGTTTGTAAACAAATAGCCAAGCTAAGCTATTAGCATTGAAGGCTAGTGGTTAGCACGTAGCATTTTGTGGTCTCACAGTGCATCAACACCTGAGAACAACTTTTGCCTTCGCGCAACAACAACTCCATAGAAGTGCGGAAGGTCGAAAAGCCTACTACGATCAAAAGGCTTCTCACCAGGAACTTAATGTCAGAGACAAAGCATGGTACTACAGCTTCGCCCAACCAAGGCAGAACGCTCCCCATCGCCTGTCAAAGAAATTCTTTCAGCAGAACTGCTCAAGCCTCTGCGTCATCAAGAAACTAACCAATCTCTGGAGGGCTTCCCCAAAGGGACGCCATCCTGACGTCATCTCAGTAACCAATCAGCAACGGAATTCCCTCAAGCAGCCAAACCAGGAAACTCAGCTTTTCAGCTGTCACCCAAAACGCAAGTAAACGAACAAAATCTTATCTCTGCTGAACTGGTGCCGAGCTAATTTTAAAAAGTAAACATAAGCCAAATCTCTGATTTTCTCAAGTTGCAAGTAAGAGAACTGTAGCGAATATCTTGCTAAAACGTTGGGCTTTCCTCAGAACTCCGTTAACATCATTTTCATTCTTCAGAACTGAATGTGTGTGTGTGTGTGTATGTGTATGTCTTAGCTTAGGTCAATGTAATTTAGAATAGCCAATAAATTCGTGTTTCATTTATAAAGAATCATTGTCTGGTGTCGTATAATTTTAAAGTCAAACCTTGCCAAGATCACGTTACCTCGCTAGGAGCTTACAAATTATCATAATTGTATTGACCTGTGGCCAAGAAAAATACACATAGTCAGATTGTTAAGATACACGGACATTAACATCTCGCTGGACGACCGTTGATAAGGTGTAAACTATTAAAATTTGAAATCAGTTCTAATCAGGTGGACTTTGAATTTTCAGATTCGAGTCATTTCAAAACCTGAATGAATTAATAATAATTAATTCCCTAAGAAAAGTAATCAGACATTACATTGTCTCCTTAGTTCCAGGTGTCCCTCGTCTTCCCCTCATCAGTTCCTGTGTATTTAAAGTGTGTTCTAGTGCTTGTTCTTTGTCAGCCGTTAAACGTCATTCTGTTCTCCTGATTTGTCGAGTCCTGTGATCCCCAGCCTTTAGTTAATAAAACCCTTTTGATGTATTTACTCCTCGCTCCTTCGTTCCTGTGTTCCTCATGTGTGCAACATGACAGGTTTCTACACTTTTACTGTAATAAAATCATTGTAAATTTTCGTGAGCATGTTGATAATTTAAGTCTATTTTAAGTCCCAAAAAGCATTAGGTGTACTAATTTTTATTTAAGTACTCAAGAAAATGAGGAATGTCTATTAGGTGAGAGAGTGCTTTTTATTTTGATTTGATTCTAAAAAAATTGAAAAAATGGAAAAATGGAATGTTACCATGACGTTCTCATGACGTTGCCATAAAGTAATGTCACACTGACTAAATGACGACCAACTGGCGATGTCCTCACATCGACTGTGTTTGCTGGGTAGCTATTACAGCGGTCACGATTTAAGTGTAATATGAAAAGAATAAAAAGTGTTACATTTTAGAGTAGTTCTGCTCATGTTGCATCAGATTTATTTTTACTCGCGGTTTGCAGCTTTGAGCATTATAACCAATCACACACCATTCTGTTGAGCTTATGAATGCAATGTCCAATCAGATGCTTTTTAACTCGTCACTACGGAGTGTGCGCACTCACTGACTGAATTCTGTATCTGCATTCGCAAATTCTGTCATAATAATAAACAACAAAGTACAAAATAAATGTAAGCAATTGATTTATTTTAGTGATTATGGGAATTTCTAGCTCACATTAAACTGAAGTCGTGGCCTAATGGTTAGCGAGTCGGACTCGTAACCCAAAGGTTGCGGGTTCGAGTCTGTCACATCACTTTCACTTTTTAAATGAGCTACTTTTAACTTTTACTTGAATAGAATAGACTTTTAGACTGGTAATATTACTTGTACTTAAGTAAAATGTAATTAACGTAATAGTACTTTTACTTGAGTAGAATATTTTAGTTTCCACCTCTGCTGGCTGTCCTGCTGTTCGGTGCTCTTAGTAATAAAAAAGCTGAGATTAAATTGAGAGATTAATTCAGTCAAAGGACGGCAGTTTAACAAAGCAAAGCCACAGGACAATTGAGGAAAACTACAAGTGCTAAAACCCCGTCCAAATGACCGACATAGAGTATAATCACTCTCGGTCTGGCAGATTCTTCCTGTTTATGTGGCCACATCTTGGGCACATGCAATAAGATGTAGTTATACTAGATCATTGTAGATCTCTTGATTTTTACTCAAACTAAGGGCTGAACATCACTGTGATGTTTGACACGATGATGAAAGGATTTTATGAGCTTCTCAACACTCATTTTCAGTCTTCAAGTTGCTCTGGGAGAATCAGAAGAGCCCTGTTCTTGTGTTCAAATCAGTGAAACATCTCAACCCTCCGTAACTCTCATTATTTCAGCACATTCACTCGGTTTATTGATAATGTTTCTGTATTCTGTGTAAATATAATGCAGCTGATGGTATAATAAAAAGGAAATCTGTACCAAATTATATGATTTTAAATTATTATTCTTAAATACCATAAAATGTTGTTAGGTTAAGATGGATGTTTAATTTATCTGCCTGTATAGTCAGCATTGAAGAAAGAAGCGGTCTATGTAGGGAGTGAACAGAGCTAGTGTTCACTGAGTGTCCGGCAGGTGGCGCCAAATATCCATTATTGGATTATTATTAGTGAGAATGAAAAATGTTTATTGAACAAACTAGCAATGTTTCTCTGCTCGTGTCTGCTGTTTTTGTGCGTTATAATGTGTGTTTCTGGTGTAAACACTGAAATTAGTTTAGCCTATTCTCAGTTCTGTTATATTCGTTTAATGTTTGTTTAATGAACTGTTGCTCATTCTTGTTCTCAACAAAAAAAAAAAAAACAAGAACAAGAACGTAGTATTACCAATAGCTTGTCAGGAAAGAAGTCGCCTCTTCTACAAACCACATGATGATGATGATGATGATGACGATGATGACGTCACTGCAGCGCAGAGGATTTAAGCCTGTGAAACCAAAATTGAAAGTAAAACTGAACAGCAGCTCGACTCCTGGTGAGATTATATTCCCTGCACTTTTGTGTTTTATTCAAATATATTTATTTTTATAAATTATGAATCATTACAAATATATGCTTTATTGAGATTATGTTTTGGGTGTATTTGTTTTTCTAGAAACAATCTTCATGGTTCGATTCAGTGAAAATGGCGACGAGATCCGAATCACTTTCTGGTAAGAAACTGGCCGTTTACACGTTTATAAGAAACAATTTAATTACTTTTGATTGTCTGGAGAGATCTGGATTCTTCTGATGGGGCTCATCTGGAAACACTGTACTGGGAGAAAATGGATTCATAATAAAAAACATGAAGCTGAAGTTTCATGTTTTCAGGAGAAAACACAGGTTGATGTGAAGCAGGTGAATGTGACTTCACTGGTGAAGGGTAAAAGAAATGGAGATACTCAAAGAATCGTGCATCACACTTTGAAAACCCTTGATCTCTAATGGGATTCATCGTGGAGAAAGAGCGCTTCACACACCGATTAGTAATTTAACACTGTACAAATAGCCTATGGTGTTTTGGTAGAAATGTTTTTATTACAGCCTATTCGTTGCTGTTATTTCTTTCATTAAATATTGGGGAATATTTTACTTTTATAAAAGTTTTGAAGTTTCTACATAACTAGTTTTTCTTTTTTAATACAAATTCCATAGTTTATTATTACTTATTGTTTATTTTAAAAACCATATAACCATGGTAATGAGGACCATGTTTTTACTTTTTGTGACCACCATCTTACTAATACTAGTCAGTGAGACTCATTCTAAGCAAGAACTCTAGTAAAATTCATTAGGGCAAAGGATAATTTAACAAAATAGCTATAATAGCTTATTTCTCTTTAAATGTTTAGTTATAATTCATTTTGATTTTGAAGTAAAATGTTGAGTCAATAAGAGCCTGATTAAAGATAAATAACAGTGTCTTATATAAACTAGGTGTTTACTATTTACAAATATTAAAGTTCTTAAAGAGATAGTTCACCCACAAATGTACATTGTCATCATGTTATTCCAGACCTGTATGAATTTCTTTATTCTGTAGAACATAAAATAAGATAATTTGAGAAATTCAAGAATTTTTGTCCATACAGTAGAAATCAAGGGTAACCAAAATGGGTTGGTAACATTCTACAAAACATCTTCTTTTGTGATCCACAGAAGAAAGTAAGTCATACAGGTTTGGAACGACAGAATTTAATAGCAGTAAATTTGCATTTGCAGACAAAAAGATGCATTATTAAGTTTGTTGCATTTGCCGTGAATTCAGTAATATCTGTCATTATTTGTTTCTGTCCTGTTTTATTTATTCATTTATTTATTCCAGTAACAATTACTCCTATAACCCAGCACAACATTCACGGGGGAGCTTGTGGGCCGAATGGGCTGGATTTGTCCAGGCCGAATTTTAACCCCAGTCCAGCCAGATAAACAAGTAATTGTTAACTAGGCTATTACTTTATTGCAGTTGTGTTATCAGCCAACTTTGGATGTGTGGATGATCGCACAAGGATCAGGTGGTGATTGGAGAGAATTACATCACGTGGAACCGAAAGTGAAACTGAACAACTCTGAACAGCAGCTCAACTCCTGGAGAGATTATATTTCCTTTTTATTATATTTATATGTGTTTTATGCACATATGTTGCTTTTTAGTTATTATGATACATTACAAACATAAGATCTTCATGGGCTCTGTTATGCTGTGATCAGATTCAGTGAAAATGGCGACTAGAACTGAAACACTTCCTGGTGAGAAACCGCCTTTTATTCTGCTCTTAAACTTGTGAAATAACTATAGCCTTGACTTTGCCTTATTTTTACATTCATATTCCATATGTTCTGTCTCTTTCAGTCAGCAATCAGCAGCTCCAGTCCAGATGATCCAGTGATCCGGATTCTTCTGATGGGCAGAAGGAGGTCTGGGAAAAGCTCATCTGGAAACACAATACTGGGAGAAAAGAGGTTTAAAGATCACATGAAACAGAAGAATAAAAAAAAATTGAAGCTGAAGTTTGTGATGAAGTCACTCAGAAGTGGGTTGATGTGACTGATTGTCCAGGTCCAGATCTGAATAAAGAGAAGCTGGTCTCTCGACACACCTGGGCTTTGTCATAATGAATTCTGTAAAGAGGAGATTGTGAGTGAATTAGAAACGTGCATAACGTTCTACTGGACCACACGCTTTTCTCATCATCATTAAAGTGGAGCGATTCACTTGGGAAAATAAAAACATGAAGAAAGTCAAAAGAAGTGTTTGGAGAACAGAGACCCATGCTTTAAAAACAGCAAGGACAATTCACGCACCTGAACTGGATCAAGAAATTGGTTTGACACCTTATGTAGGTCAGCTGGAAAGCATGGACTGGAATATTTCTGGACCGAGGCATTAAAATGTCATTGATTGTTCACAAATCTAAAACATGGATCAGTCAGTGCCAGAACGCCATTCCATGGCCCCGCTTTCATTCTCAATGAAATGTTACCTCTCATGCATTTCATATGGTGATTCATTATGTGGGTGTTTTCAGACAGCGGTATTGTCAAACCGCAGAACCAACGAAACTCCTGGGTTTACGGTCTCTGTGTGTATAAGAGCTCTGCAAGTGTTGCTCGTGCTGCAGTAAGAGGAACTTCTTTCTGTCATCAAGGTCCCCGGAATATAGTTTCAATCGTCTATATGTTTAATTATGATTGAAAGTTTTCAATTGATTGTGAAGGATTTTCTGATTAGCATGGTTTATGTTAAAGTATAGATGGCGTACTGTCACAACATTTGGAAAACATATCAGCGCAAGGATGAATTACTTAAGGAGGCAGATTTTGAATTTCAGAGAGAGAAAAATAATAGAAATAGAAATTTAATGTAATAAACTGCTAAAATCAGTGTTGTTTATCGTGGCTATGTAACATGTTCTTGGTTTTTGTTTCTAGTTTAAGATCCATGTCTTGTTTTACCCTGTTATGTGTTCAAGGACTTTTATGTTTAAGTGTATTTTCTGTTCCCATTGTTTCTATGCTCTCTCCCTGTGTTTAGTTCTTGTTCCTTTGCCTAGGTTGTTAGTTGTCATAGTGATTCTTTAACTCCTCCCCATTGTTGGTTGTTAACCTGTGTATTTATAACCCTGTGTTTGCCTGGTTATTTGTCTGATGTTGTCCTTAATGGCTGTTACGCCTAGTCTCTTTCGACTACACGTTACAGAACACCAGACCAAGAATGGATCCAGCGGTTCGCCTCTTGCATCTCTGTCAAGGCAGTCACTCCATTGAGGATTATGTGGAGGATTTTTGTGGTCTGTGCCATTTGGTGGACTTTAATGATGTAGCACTCAAGGATATTTTTTGTTTTGGTTTAAACAAAAATATTTCTCATTTAATGCCTCGCCATACCCCTCACTGGACTCTGGCTCAATATATTGATTTTGCACTTCAGTTGAGTGGTTCCTCATTTACTGTAGGAATTGCAGATGAGGAGCCCTGCAATCCTAAAGTACTCACCACACCAGAGTGCTTCCATGCCCTGACCGCCATGTCAGGATTTATTCATGCCACAGCTGCCACACCAGATCCTGCTCACGTCATGCCTTTCAGCCCAGAGCCTCTGCACAAGATGGCCGCCGGCCCACAGCCTCTGCACAAGAGGGACGCTACGCCCCCGAGTCCCCCGGCCAAGATGGTCGTCACACCTGATTCTCGACCTGTCATGAGAGCCACGCCAGAGACTCGTCACGCCACGGCTGTCATACAAGTTTCCCCTAAGGATTTGTTTTGGGGTGGGGCTATAGTACCCAAGCTCCTGTGGATACCTAGCTTGGGCCAGGTCAGACGGGATTGATTGCCAGTGTGATGGACCCACCTCTGATGTCAGTGTGAGCGGCTGGCATCCCAGTGGTCTCTACGCTCCCAAGCCTCACAGCCTTGACACTCTCTGTCCCGGCGGACCTCCCTCTGTCTACTGCGCTGCCCATGATGGCGATTGCCATTTTGTGTGTCTGGGCTGCACACTGCTCTCCTGTCCCTGAGTCTGCCCCAGAGGCCCCTCCTGTCCATGAGTCTGCCCCAGAGGCATTTCCTGTCCACGAGTTTTCCCCAGAGGTGGTAGCTTCTGCCACAGAACCTCCAGAGGTGGCAGCGTCCACTTATGAACTCTCTGTCTGCCTTGTTATGGACAAGGAGGCCATCCATGAACTCTCTGTCTCTCCTGTCACGGCCAAGGGGGCTGTCAATGAACACTCTGTCTGTCCTGTCACGGCCAAGGAGGCCGTCCATGAACTCACAGTCTGTCCTGTCACAGCCAAGGAGGCCGTCCATGAACTCTCTGTCTGCCTTGTTATGGCCAAGGAGGCCATCCATGAACCCTCTGTCTGCCTTGTTATGGCCAAGGAGGCCGTCCATGAACTCTCTGTCTGTCCTGTCACAGCCAAAGAGGCTGTCCATGAACTCTCTGTGGTAGCTTCTGCCACAGAACTTGTTATGGCCAAGGAGGCCATCCATGAACTCTCTGTCTGTCCTGTCAAGGCCAAAGGAGGCCGTCCATGAACTCACAGTCTGTCCTGTCACGGCCAAGGAGGCCGTCCATGAACTCCCTTTCTGTCCTATCACAGCCAAGGAGGCCGTCCATGAGCTCTCTGTCTGCCTTGTTATGGCCAAGGAGGCCGTCCATGAACTCTCTGTCTGTCCTGTCACAGCCAAAGAGGCTCGTCCATGAACTCACAGTCTGTCCTGTCACGGCCAAGGAGGCCGTCCATGAACTCACTGTCTGTCCTGTTACGGCCATGGAGGCCGTCCATGAACTCACTGTCTGTCCTGCCACGGCCAAGGAGGCCATCCATGAACTCACTGTCTGTCCTGTCATGACTATGGAGGCCGTTCGTGAACTCACTGTCTGTCCTGTTCTGTCAAGGCCAAAGGAGGCCGTCTATGAACACTCTGTCTGTCCTGTCACGGCCAAGGAGGCTGTCCATGAACTCTCTGTCTGCCTTGTTACGGCCAAGGAGACCGTCCATGAACTCTCTCTCGGTCCTGTCATGGCCAAGGAGGCCGTCCATGAACTCAGTCTGTCCTGTCATGGCCAAGGAGGCCGTCCATGAACTCACAGTCTGTCCTGTCATGGCCAAGGAGGCCGTCCATGAACTCTCTGTCTGTCCTGTCAAGGCCAAGGAGGCCGTCCATGAACTCTCTGTCTGCCTTGTTACGGCCAAGTAGGCCGTCCATGAATTCAGTCTGCCCTGTTACAGCCAAGGAGGCCGTCCATGAACTCTCTGCCTGTCCTGTCATGGCCATGGAAACCATCCGTGAACTCACAGTCCGCCCTATCATGGCCAATAAAGCCATTCATGAACTCTCTTCTTGTCCTGTTACACATCAATATTGCGTCAATTATGTCTGTTTTGTTATGGCCAAGGAGGCCGTCCATGAACTCTCTGTCTGCCTTGTTACGGCCAAGTAGGCCGTCCATGAATTCAGTCTGCCCTGTTACAGCCAAGGAGGCCGTCCATGAACTCTATGTCTGTTTTGTTATGGCCAAGGAGGCCGTCCATGAACTCTCTGTCTGCCTTGTTACGGCCAAGTAGGCCGTCCATGAATTCAGTCTGCCCTGTTACAGCCAAGGAGGCCGTCCATGAACTCTCTGCCTGTCCTGTCATGGCCATGGAAACCATCCGTGAACTCACAGTCCGCCCTATCATGGCCAATAAAGCCATTCATGAACTCTCTTCTTGTCCTGTTACACATCAATATTGCGTCAATTTTCTCACGCTGAACAACACATAATTACTGTATTTGCATTACTGTATGGGTAGGTTTAGGTTTGGGGAAGGTGTAGGCATTAATAGAGGTAGCAAAATCTGACAGGGTAGCACAAATTGTCAGAACACCGGTTCAAAAAGCCGATGCATCGGTTCCTGATGTCATCAAGCTATGATGTCACTACCTCTATGGTCACTACGCATTTATTTTCTAACATCTCAGTGCCATGTTGTATCAATGAAACATTCAAATAAACTCATTTTTGTCAACACAAATTTAAACATTCAAATAAAAAGTTACTTGTGTGAACGCATAGGCCTATTGCGTATTATTGCCTTTCATTCACTTGTTAGTGCTGTTTGTGGTCACAGTTATGTTCACAGATCCTTTATGTCAGATACGACTAGACTGTCCAATATTGACTAGCCTGCAACTTGGATAAGATTCCTAAAAGTTATTTTGCACCTACAGCAGTGGCGGCTAGTGAAAACTTTTCTAGGTAGGGCACCACATCCAAATATTTTAGCATACATCCCGGTATGATTTATCCCATTATAACAAAAGGAGAAGTAGTAAGACCCGAGACATTTTAAATAAAGATAATTGTTTTACCAAGGTAAAGTTTGAGGATGATTCCCACAAAACTATATTTTCTGCAAGCGTTTTTCAATATAAATTAAAAAAAAAATTTTCATAATTCACAATTTATGTATACAGTGGAACAGCAAAAACTGTTAGGAAAAAACTTTAAATTTGTTTAGAGAGCATTTTCTATACATACAGTATATAAATAACTAAAATTCAAGCTGCAATACCAAACACGACCACACGGAGATGCCAACAGACCACTATACCAGTCGCCTTAACCTGACTGTACAGTATATAGTTATGGCCAAAAGTTTTGGCAGTAACATAAATTGTGTTTTGCAGAGTTTGCTGCTTCAGTATTTGTAGATTATTTTTCCACATGTTTCTATGGTATACTGAACAACAATGATAAGCATATCATAAGTTTTAAAGGCTTTTATTGGCAAAAAATATATATATCATGAGACAATATTTACAATGTTGACCCTTGTTCTTCATAACCTTTGCAATTCAGTCTGGCATGCTGGATGTTAGCTTCTGGGCCAAATCCTGACTGATGGCGATCTATTCTTGCCTTACTGGTTCTCGGAGTTGATCACAATTTGTGGGCTTCTGCTTGTCCACTCGCCTTTTGAGGACTGACCACAGGTTCTCTATGGGATTGAGATCCGGGGAGTTGCCTGACCACGGATCCAAAATTTAAATGTAATGATCTTTGAGCCACTTATTTATGACTCTTGCTTTGTGACATGGTGCTCCATCATGCTGGAAAATGCACGGATAATCACCAAATTGCTCATGGATCATTGAAAGAAGTCGCTCTTGCAGGACGTTTTGATACCATTCTTTAATCATGGCAGAGTTTTTGGGCAGAATTATGAGAGAGCCCACTCCCTTGCTTAAAAAGCAACCCCACACAAGGATGGTCTCAGGATGCTTCACTGTTGGCACAACACAGGACTCATGGTAGC
>NW_015539947.1:373038-374914 GCF_001515605.1 Sinocyclocheilus anshuiensis
CAGAGAAAATAACTTTGCACCAGTCTTCTGCTGTCCAATCCTTGTACTTCCTGCAGAATTTCAGTCTGTCCTTGACGTTTTTCTTGGAGAGAAGTGGCTTCTTTGCTGCCCTTCTTGACACCAGGCCTTTGTCCAAGTCTTGGCCTCACTGTGTGTGCAGATGCTCTCACACCAACCTGCTGCCATTCCTGAGCAAACTCTGCACTGGTGGTGGCATGATTCCGTAGCGGACTCCTCAGGAGGAGACGGTCCTGGCGCTTGCTGGACACTCTGGGACGTCCTGAAGGCTTCTTCACTGCAGTCAAACCTCTCTTCTTGAAGTTTTTAATGATCCGGTAAATGGTTCTTTCAGGTGCAATATTCTTTGTAGCAATTTCCTTGCATGTGAGGCCATTTTGATGCAAAGCGATGATGGCTGCACGCATTTCTTTGGAGGTAAACATTGCTAACAAGAACATAATGATTGGAAGCGATTCTTCCCTCCTTTTATAGCAATCAGTCTGCTCTTACAATCTAATTAGTATGATAGTGATTTCACCTGACTAGCACTCATTCACACTTTCACATGTGCTGCTGATATGATTAGTCAATTAATGTTAGCTGGTCATTTTGTGTCAGAATCAAAAAAACTGAACTTTATTTTTTTTTTGGTGAAAAGTTCATTTTTTGGCCAATGAAGCTTTTAGCAATTATTTAAAATGCATCTGATCACTCTACACGATAATCTAGAAACAATGTGAATGAACACCACAACAGCTTAAGCAGCAAACTTTGCAAAACACACAATTTATGTCACTGCCAAAACTTTTGGCCATGACTATATAGATATATACCGATCCATTCAGAAATATTAAACAGAGCAAAACACAAAATTTAAAAAGTAAATAAAAACATTCTAATTTGTTGAATATGATGATCTGAAGGCAGCTCAACCAATGAACAGTTGCTCTGTCAGTGTGTGTTCATGCCCAAATGTATATAAACACCATTGACCATCACAAACTCCTATAATAACACGCTTACTTCAGCGAGTGTCCATTATAAAACACTTGCCAGACATGTGACCATACTGAAATGTGCTCGTGCAAAAAGCTATCGGAGAGCGCACATACACGGTCTGTTTATTTGCACATTAAAAATAATGCACATGTCTAATAATGTATGACTCCTGTATGTCATTATGTCTTTACCTCCATTAATCGTCATCCATCTAAACTTCACTGATTTGCTTTATTCAGCCCATACAGAGTAGCCCTGACTTCACATTTCTTATTTATAGGGCTTGTTCCCACCAATCGCTGCACAAGTTAAGGTTATGTATGATGACGAAAGTACGTTAGTGCTAGCCCTCCCGGAACTCATAGAGATTGCATTGCAGTGCCTGCAGTTCGAAAAAAAAAAATCTTTGTGTGGAAGTCTATGAGCAGTCTGGGCGATTCTCGGCCATAGTGAAATCGCCCAAAAAGGGGCGGAACTCCACAGAAAGTGACCTGATGCTGATTGGAATATATGTACAGAGGCAGAACAAGCAGTCAAGAACAGTGACAGCTGTGATAGAAAAAAATAAGGTATGTGTAGAGGATGTGAACAGGGTCTTCTGAAGACAGAAGTCTAAGAAAGCTTCAGGCCCAGACGGTGTTTCATCTGCTTGTCTAAAAGTCTGTGCTGACTAACTGGCCCCCATCTTCACACAGATCTTCAACAGATCACTGGAGCTGTGTGAAGTTCCCTGCTGCTTCAAATGCTCCACTATCATTCCAGTCCCCAAAATACCCAAAATCACTGGACTGTGGTCAGTCATTTGATAGACTGGTCCTGGCCTACCTGAAGGACATCACTGGACCCTTGCTGGATCCTCTTCAGTTTGCCTACAGAG
>NW_015539947.1:376144-378955 GCF_001515605.1 Sinocyclocheilus anshuiensis
GCTTTTTATTTCAGATAAATGCTGATCTTTTTATTCATCAAAGAAACCTGAAAAAAATTATACTCAGCTGTTTTCGACATAATAATAATAAATGTTTTTTGAGCAGCAAATCAGAATATTAGAATGATTTCTGAAGGATCATGTGACTGGAGTAATGATGCTAAAAATTCAGCTTTGAAATCACAGGAATAAATTCCATTTTAAAATATAATCAAATAGAAAACAGTTATTCTAAATAGTAAAAATATTTCAAAATGTTACTGTTTTTGCTGTACTTTGGATCAAATAAATGCAGGCTTGGTGAGCAGAAGAGACTTCTTTAATAAACTTTAACTTTTAACTGGTAATGTATCACATTATAACGTGACATTGATCCCTTTTTCTGGCCTGTCAGCAATATGCTGCTGCAACTTTGAAACCCCTTTAGGCAAGATGAGCCTAGCTTCTGAGACACATCATGACAGTCTGTTTGAAGAGGCAGGGCACATGGCAGGGTCTGGAAAGCACAGAAAAGGGCACAGTATGAAAACATTGCATTCACTGCAGTAGTGTTCGTTGCTAATCAAAGAAAAGACAAAACGGCACAAAAAGAAAAGACAACTGTCAAAAGTTAGTTAATTAATTAATAACTTACATTATTAGAAAAACAACAAAAGAAACAAAAATTCTGATCCACAAACCCTTGTTTAATCTTAGCCTGGTCAGTTAAAAACGTAAAATATTTAATTAATTAATTTAATTTAATTCATTCATCTTTTATATCAATTAGATATAATATAAATTAATGTTTTGTTTTTTTTAATCATTTTATCGATAAGCAATTTAGATTTTTATACCCCTTCACCTACCCCCAAACCCAAACATACCCATTTAATAACGAATATAAAAACATATGAAACGTAAAGGACAGAAATAAGCAAGGAAATTACCATTTTAGTAACAACATAGCATTACAAAAAATATTTTGGGTCGCTAATCCCACTCCTACCTTTAAACCTAACCACAGCCATTTCTTACAGTAACGTTATGCTATAAATAAAAGCATGACGGACAGACAAATGCAATCCCAATAATTTACTGCAACAATGTCAAAAACATTACCAAAAGTAGTCCAAATGATGCGTTGTAGCCACAGGTGAAATACAATAATTTTGTGTGAGGTACAGAGCAGAATTTAAATTGTTAATCGCTGAAAATATTATCCAGATTACCATCCGAACCACTCCGTTTTAAAAGCCCGCGTCATTCAAATGACGCACCTCACCAGAAACACGGCATGTCGCAATCTGTGACGAAGCAGGCGAGGACCAATGAGCGTTCGAGTTTACTGCCGTAGTTATTTGAAGCGGCAAATTTAGAATTTTGAATGAGCACGTCAGCGCGGGCTGTTTATACGGTCGCTGAGGATAGATGAAGATCGCTGAATAAACGGTTGAATTTGGGTTTGTTCCTCGCAGTCGTATGAATTCAGAAGACTTGGATTACAGTGCACGAATAAAATTGATTCCTTGTAATTATGTTGCGTTTTTGGTGTGTTTTATGGTTCTATTGTCAGTCACAGCATGGCTTTTATGTTCCACGGCAAACAAAATAAATATTTCATTAAAAATGGAACTTAAATAATTACATAAATGTTATTAATTTTGTAGTCTTGTTGAACATTGTATTCTTCAAAAATTTGAATTTTGAAAGAGCACGTCAGCGCTATGGGATTACCTAAATTGAAACTGAAAAAAAATTAAATGCAGGCAAAATCTTTGACTTCGTTTTTAATACACTGCATGTTTTGCAACTGTTTTCTCTTCTTTCATTAGATGATCTGTACTTACAAATGCGCTTCCAGAATTTTCATTTACGCTTCTAAAGATTTCGTTTATGCTTCTGAAGTTTTCGTTCGCCATTCTGACACAAATCTCTCGTGGGGGCGGGGCTAGCAGCAGTGTGTTCTCATTGGCTACAGAGTTTTTGATTGACAGCTTCTTGACCTGGCAGTGAAGGCGTCAGTGACAGTGTTGCCTTTAGCGGCTTCCAATTTCATTTTAATGAAATAAAAAGACATAAAGATTTTTTTATTATTATTTTATTAATATTTATCTGCTGCTACACTACATTGTTGAGATGATTTCTTAGGAATAGCAGAGACGAATGATTTCATCATCATTATCATCAATCATCGTTGTTATCAGGATACTTGCGGTAAGTTTTCTTGATTTAACCCAATCATTACAGGACCTGGTTATCTACACACAGTTACAGTCTTCAATTGGATCATATTTGCTTCGATTAGTTCATATTTTCCCCCAGCACATAATGTACAGTACTAAATGTACTGTATCTGACAATGACCGATGCCATTTTACAAGCGCGCTGTCAATCACTGCACTGTCAACTTTAGCAATGTAAAGCCTTTTTACCATGCTTTTTCTGTGTCCAGATTTGACTGTAATAATAATGCAAAAATGGTCACTTCAGATGAATATTTCGGGCAAATCCTAATACATGCAAATAATTATGACTGAAAATAGTTTCCAGTAACTAGGGTATACACAGTCATGGATATATAGGGCTATACAGCCATCTAATGGTTACACAAGGGTATTACAGATGATAAATGGTGCATAATTTTGAGGTATTTAGTACTAAGTTAATACTAATATATACAGGTGCATCTCAATAAATTAGAATGTCATGGAAAAGTTCATTTATTTCAGTAATTCAACTCAAATTGTGAAACTTGTGTATTAAATAAATTCAGTGCACACAGACTGAAGTAGTTTAAGTCTTTGGTTCTTTTAATTGTGATGATTTTGG
>NW_015539947.1:379204-380450 GCF_001515605.1 Sinocyclocheilus anshuiensis
GACACCTCACCTTTGAATGACTGGGATCTTGATCTTCAGACACCTGATATTATGCAAATATTTAAATTTTAGTACACAAGAGGTTGCACTTTATTCGTATTAGTCTATGCTGATCTTGGATTAGCATACCAACAGCATATGATTGTTAAGGGGATAGTTCACTCAAAAATAAAAATTCTCTCATCTTTTACTCACCCTCATGCTGTCCCAAATGCATATTACTTTCTTTCGACTGGACAGGTAAACACAAATTAAGATTTTTAGGCAAATAATCCATCTCTGTTGAGTCCTAAAGATGCTTTAAAAACCACACACAGCTACCGTGACAGTAATCCATCTGACCTTAATGGTTGAATCAGTATCTTTTGAAGTGAAACAACAGATAAGAAAAACACTAATAATTTAAACATTTGACTATTAACAATCACTTCCGATCAACTGTCATATGTGCATGGGTTACAATTCACTTGTGTTATGTGGATTCTCAGAGATGGATTATTTTCTTAAAAATTTTTGTGTTTATGTCAAGAAAGAAAGTCATATACATCTGGAATGGCATGAAGGTGAGTAAATGAGAGAATTTTCATTTTTTGTGGTCCATTACATAACATACTCATTCACTGTTTTGTAACTTATACTGTAACAGGAACTGTTGAAAGGATCATTGCAGTTTAAAACATATTATGAATTGTGAACATATTCTGTATATTATGTTCTTGTGCATTTTGTGTAGTGTGTAGTAATATGAGAATACTGTGCATTACATGTATACTATGCAGTTAGTGTTTCGTGGATTCTGGTCTTTGGTCTTTCCACATAATTGCATCCAAGACTTTCACTTTGATACTTCTGTATATGCTATAGTGACAATAAAGAATGTACATTTATTTGAACTAATTCATATTTTCATTTACATTCATTAAAACTGGTTTATAAAAGTCACACTTGAAAGAGTTGATGATTGTTAAAATGTATTTCCAACTTTAAACGTTAGATGATAATGTTAACTAAATAAAATAACTAAAACTGCAGTTGTTAAACCCCTTCTGAAAAAGAGCAATCTTGATAACACCATATTGAGCAACTATAGACCAATATCAAATCTTCCTTTTATAGGAAAGATTATTGAAAAGGTAGTCTTTAATCAGCTGAACAAATACTTAAACTCAAATGGCTACCTGGACAATTTTCAATCTGGTTTCCGACCGCATCACAGCACAGAGACAGAGCTCATTACGATAATAAA
>NW_015539947.1:381972-382429 GCF_001515605.1 Sinocyclocheilus anshuiensis
AAACGTTCTGTTAACGTCCCAAATGTCCTCTTTGTAACGTTGCTATGTGACCATAGAAAAACCAATATAGAATGTCCTCCTAAAGTCATATTTGGAACGTTATTATATACAAAAAGAGGACCATATGGGAACGTTCTGTTAACATCCCAAATGTCCTCTTTGTAATGTTGTTATGTGGCCATAGAATAACCAATATAGAATGTCCTCCTAAAGTCATATTGTGAATGTTATTATATGACTAAAAGAGGACCATGTGAGAACGTTCTGTTAACGTCCTAAATGTCGTCTTTGTAACGTTGCTATGTGCCCATAGAAAAAACAATATAGAATGTCCTCCTAAAGTCATATTGGGAACGTTATTATATATTAAAAGAGGACCAGATGGGAACATTCTGTTAACGTCGCATACGTCCTCTTTGTAACGTTGCTACTGTATGTGACCATAGAATAACCAATA
>NW_015539947.1:382656-399449 GCF_001515605.1 Sinocyclocheilus anshuiensis
GACACAGCTCTCTGTACCCATCTCCATCTGTCAGTGGATCACCAGCTTCCTGACAGACAGGCAGCAGTTAGTGAGGCTGGGGAAACTCACATCCAGGACCCTCATTATCAACACTGGTGATCCTCAGGGTTGTTTTCTCTCCCCACTGCTCTTCTCCCTTTACACAAATGACTGCAGCTCTACTGATCCCTCTGTCAAGCTCCTGAAATTTGGGGATGAGTCATCTGCCTCATCCAGGATGGAGACAAGTCTGCTTACAGACAGGAGGTTAAAGAGCTGGTGTCTAAAGTAGGACAATCACATTGATTCTATTGTGAAAAAGGCCCAGCAGAGGCTGTATTTCCTTCACCAGCTGAGGAAGTTCAACCTGCCACAGGAGTTGCTCAAACAGTTCTACTCAGCCATCATTGAGTCTGTCCTGTGTTCATCTATAACTGTTTGGCTTGGCTCAGCTACCAAATCAGGCATCAGGAGACTACAACGGACAGTCGGGACTGCTGAGAGGATTATTGGTGCCCCCTTGCCCAACCTCCAAGATCTTTACACCTCCAGAGTGAGACAAAGGGCTCAAAAAATCACATCCAGTACACTTCCTCTTTGAACTGTTGCCCTCTGGCCAGCGCTAGAGAGCACTGTGCACCAAAACAGACAGACACAAGAACAGTTTTTTCCCCCAGTCCATATCCCACCTGAACAACATATAACATTTCTCAGGACTGTACATACATAAATAACATCAAAATGTTTAATCTGTAAATAGCACATATGCACATTCACAATTCTGTCTGTTGACATTTTCTTTTTCTATATTTTATTACTATATTGTTATTTATAATTTATTGTCTAGTCTAATAAGAATAAGAAGAAATAATAAGAAAGTATTAGTGTTTTATTACTTTAAATTAACCTATGTCTGTACTTTCTGTACTGGAAGCTCCTTACACCAAGAAAAATTCCTTCTGTGTGTAAACACACTTGGCAATAAAGCTCTTTCTGATTCTGATTCTGATTTGTTTTGACATAAATAGAGAAACAAGCTTTCCTTTATGATGAAGTTGATGTAACAGTTTGCTGTTTGCACTGATGCTGATATTGTGCTGATGATATTCTACTCTTTTGAGCCTGTTTGACTGATTTATGGTGCTACAAGATGTTGCACTGTAAAAATTTTCTTTTTCTCTATATATTTTTTTTACTATATTGTTATTTATAATTTATTGTCTATTCTCTTTATTATTAGTGTTTTATTATGTTACATTTGATTTATGTCTGCACTATGTCTGTACTTTATGTACTGGAAGCTCCTGACACCAAGACAAATGAAGCAACAGGTCTATAATCAAGTCCTGTGATTTTTGGTTTCTTCGGGATAGGGATGATTGTGGAGCATCTGAAGCAGGCAGGGACTTCGCACAGCTCCAGTGATTAGTTGAAGATCTGCAAAAAGATGGAGACCAGCTGGTAAGCACAGGTTTTCAGACAGGCTGGTTAAACACCATCTGGACCTGGTGCTTTCCTTTTCTTCCGCTTTCTGAAGACCTGATGCACATAAACTCCACTGATCTGAAGTGCAGGAGTGGGGGAGAGGGGGGTTGCTGGGGGTACTAATAGTTGTGTAGAGAGATGGTCAGAGTGTGTGTGGGTCGTGAGACCGGGAGTCTTGAATCTACAGTCAAACTTATTCAGGTCTTCAGCAAGTTGTTGATTCACCTCAGTGCTGGGGGATGGTCTCTTGTAGTTTGTAATGTCTTTCAGGCCTTTCCACACTGAAGCAGGGTCGTTTGCTGAAAACTGAATTTCCAGCTTTTTAGCGTAGCTCCTCTTAGCCACACGTCAGTGTGTTCCTGGCCTGATTGTACAAGATTCTGTCACCTCCTCTGTAGGCATCCTCTTTGACCTGGCGAAGCTGTCTGAGTTTTGCTGTGGCGCCGCCGCGAGTGGCAGCCTCTCCAGCAGCTCCGTTTGCCTTGCTTTTTCTTTTCTTTTGCAACTGATCACCATCAGATTACCATTTATCTTAAGAATATGGATTTTCACATGCTGGAACTCGTTTATTCAAGCAATCAACTATTTGCTCTAAAAACAAAGTACCGTGCCGATGTGGTTCCCCGTTTACCTGACAAGGTGAGGAGGCCATATCATGGCTTCAGAGCCAGCACTAAGAGGCTGGTGAAGAAGTGGCGATATAAGCCTTCGGTCCCTTCTGTGATCATGGGAAATGTGAACTCACTACCAAACAAGATTGACGAACTGACTGCGCCGGTGAAAAATGTCAAGACCTACAGAGAGTGCAGTGTGTTGTACTTCTGTGAAATGTGGCTCACGACTAGCATCTCGGATGCTAATGTGGAGCTACCTGGCTTCAGCACAGTCAGGGCGGATAGAGACATGAATATAGGACTATTGATTTAATGTATGCAAATGTAAAGGATGCCTACAGGGCCACCCCACTGCCTGCACTAGGGAAAGCAGACCACAACCTTATTCTGCTTCAGCCTCACTACAAACCAAGAGTGAGGAGACTATCCACAACCACACGCTCATTCAAGAAGTGGTCTCCTGAGGCAGAGCAGGCTCTGAGATACTGCTTCGGAACTACAGACAGGGATGTAATGCAGGGGTCGCACAGTGGGAACATTGAGAAGGTTGTTGACTGCAATACTGACTACATCAACTTCTGTATGGACAGTTTTGTTCGAGTAAGAACTATACGCTGCTATGCTAAGAATAAGCCCTGGATCACGAGGGACATTAAGGGTCTTTTGAACCAGAAGAAGGGGGCCTTTAAGGATGGTGATCAGAAGGAGCTGAAGCGTGTTCAGAGGGAACTCAATGTCCAGCTCAAGGAGGCGAAGGAGCAGTACAGGAGGAAGCTGGAGAAGAAGTTAAGGAATAACAGCATGAAGGAGCTGTGGGAGGGGATGAAGACAATCGCTGGGTGCAGCTCGAAGCAGGGTGATAACATTGCTGAGTTGGGCGAACCCCTACAGCGCATCTTCAACCTGAGCCTGGAACATGAGAGGGTACCTTAGCTGTGGAAAACATCCTGCATCATCCCAGTCCTGAAGAAACCATGCCCTGGAGAGCTGAACGATTACAGGCCGGTCTGACATCACACATAGTGAAGGCCATGGAGAGGGTGCTGCTTCACAACATGAGGCCACAGGTCTGCCCTGCCCTCGACCCTCTGCAGTTTGCATACCGGGAGAACGCCATTATATACATGTTACACCTATCACTCTCTCACCTGGACAGGGGCAGTGGGGCTGTGAGAATTATATTCTTGGACTTTTCCAGTGCCTTCAATACCATTAAGTCTCTGCTACTCAGAGAGAAACTGATAAAGATGGGAGTAGGCTCACACCTGGTGGCATGGATAATGGACTACCTTACAGCCAGACCTCAGTACGTGCGACTGGGGGACTGCAGGACTGACACTGTGGTCAGCAGTATGGGAGCGCCGCAGGGGACTGTGCTCTCTATCTGGTTCTGTTCACCCTGTACCCGTCAGACTTCCAGTACAACTCGGAGTCCTGCCACGTGGAAAATTTTGCGGACGACGCTGCTATTGTGGGCTGTATCAGGAGTGAACAGGAGGAGGAGTACATGAAATTGATCTGGGACTTTTTCTCTTGGTGTGACTCCAACCACCTGCACCTCAACACCATCAAGACCAAGCAGATGGTGTTGGACTTCAGGAGGCCCAGGCCTCAACCGGAGTCTGTGACTATCAACGGTGACAGTGTGGAGTTTGTAAAGAGTTACAAATACCTGGGAGTGCAGCTGGATGAAAAGCTGGACTGTTAACCACTTACGGATGACTCGCGACCACAGTGGGAATGTTGGATTTTAGGTCTATGAAGCTTGGCAGATGTGAAGATTCAGCTATGCTATCTGCCATCAACTCTCAAGGATGTTCAACGTTACGAGCTTCATCATTTCTCTGACGCTAGTGCTTCAGGTTTTGGAGAATGCACATATCTCAGAGCCATTGACACATCAGGAAAGGTTCACTGTTCCTTAGTTATGGGCAAAGCCAGAGTCGCTCCTACTAAGAATTTGCTGAAGCACTAAAGGAAATTAATCCAGAATGCCTAAAGGAGTTTGGTTGTGAGTTAATCATGAATACTCCATCAGCCAATCACATGGGTGGCATTTGGGAGAGGCAAATTCAAGCAATAAGTTTCTTGATATCCATTCTGGATCAGTCAGCTCAAAGACTTGATAGTGCCTCTCTAAGAGCATTTCTTTATGAGGCCATGGCTATTATACATAGTAGTAGAAGTCAGTTGATATTTCTTGCTTATTTGATTATTTTAAAATATTTTGTTAAAGACCTTTAATTTGAAACTGCTTAGTAAAGAGCTGTTTTTGAGTGGAGACTTTTATTATGAAAAGAGTGACTCAGAAAGACAGATGTCTGCAACGGCAAGTTAAAGAGTGTTTTGATGTTTATATTCTACTCATCTGGAGTTAAAAAGGACATCAGATGCAAGATTAAGTTGTCCTTTTGGTAACGAGCAGCCAATTAAGTAAGTTTTTAATTTATATCATATAAGATTGTTGTGGATTGTGTTGCTGTGTGGATGAGAACAATATCTGTACAAAGACTATATTTAAGCTGTTAAAGTGAACTTAACTCTGTTTAAAAGGTTTACTGTAATATTCTATAAGACAGCAGAATACGGAGGCAGAGGGATGCAACTTATGTCTCCTTATTTTACAGATGCCAAACACGAGCTGGATCCTGCTAGGAGAACAACACTCTGCTGAACTCTGAGTGGTAAGCAATTATATGAGAACGCCCTCTAGTGGTCACACTCCCAAATGACATAATACTTAATGCTTCACTGCATCCCATTCCCCCTGATAACACTAGTCCCTTAACAACTATTTCTGGTAACCCATGCTGACTGAAACTCTGTCTCAGGCAGTGGATGGTAACAGCGGATGTAGCGTTTTTCAAAGGATACGCCTCTATCTATTTAGAGTAGGGCTGCACGATTAATCGAATGCGATTGTCATACGCATCTTGTCAGCAAAGCCGGTTCTGTGATCAGTAGTAAATCTCCATCACATGTTTTCAGATGGAGCAGCATTTACTCCATCTAATTATACAGATGGAGTATATAATACATTACTCCACTGTACAGCTTTAACTACAGAGCTGTAGTTCACTGACAAGGAACGTAAAACTGCATTCATAATCGCACGAATATGAAATCAAAGAAATCATGCTGCGATTATGAAAGCTGTAGCTTATCAGTGAACTATGGCCCTGTGTAGTAAATGCTGCTCCATCGGAAAGCACGTGAAAATACCACATTTAATAACATGTTTTTACTCCAAACTCACTTCATAACATCAGTCGAGTGTTTGAAAAAAATCCTTCTGTGAGATGATGTGGTTTCTTACACAGAATAAGGCACACAACATATTACATAGTATTCTAAGCCGTGATAAAGGCTATGTCGATTAGCATTGCATTATTATATATTTTATTATAATAAAAATTATAAGACAAACTCAGATAAACCATATATTGTTGTAGTCATGTGTTTATTAGTCACGTTGAATCAATGAAAGCAGTTAAATCTTCTGTTTATTTACTGTGGGATGTATTTGGAGTTTCTGTGCGAGAGCACCCTCAGGCCTTCGGATGAAGATTTTCTACTGATCACAGAACCGTGCTTCCCTGTCAAGATGCGCATGACAATCGCAGCTTTTGCCTAATCGTGATTGCGATTTAATTTTGAATAATCGTGCAGCCCTAATTTAGACTACGCATCCACCAGTATCAGGAACATTTTTCCTTGCCACGGACCTGCATAATCAATATGGATCCTTCTCCATGGTAGCTTTGGAATTTCCCAAGGGTGTAAGGGTGCACAATGAGGAATTTTCAAGTTCTCTTGACATCGGGCACATGCTTTTACCAGTCCTTCCACAGCAGCATCCATCTGGGGCCACCACACGTAGCTCCATGCCAACCCCTTCATTCTGGATATGCCTGGATGGCCACTGTGTAACGGTCTGAGTATGGCTGCACGGCCTTGGCGGGGGAATCACCACATGTGCACCCCACAATACACAGCCTCCCTGGACACTGAGTTCATCCTGTTTTTTAAGGTATGCTCCAAAGGCGGGATCCTCCAGTCTTTTGGACCATCCCTTAAGCACATAATCTCTTACTCGTGCCAAAACAGGATCTTTAACAGTCCATTTCTTCACCTTTGGATACATGAAGAAGCTATCTGTGGCACTTCTCTGAGTTCACTGAACAACGCAATCAGTGGCTTGTGATCTGTCACGATGTGAAACGGTCTGCCATATACATATATGTGGAATTTCTTTATTCCGAAAATGACAGCAAGACCCTCCTTATCCAGTTGAGAGTAATTATTTTCTGCTGCATTTAACGTCTGTGACACAAATCCTATCAGTCTGTATGTTCCATCTTCCATCCTGTGAGACAGCATGGCCACCACCCTATACGGGAATGCGTTACAAGCCAAGATGAGAGGTTAGGTAAGATTGTAGTGCACTAATATAGCAGATGACTGGAGGAGCTTTTTTGACTTTACAAAGGCTTCTTCCTGCTCACTGCCCCATGTCCACTTTGTCTCCTTCCTCAACAACCTGTGCAAAGGTGCCAGCACTGTGGACAGACTGTGGAGAAATTTATGATAATAGTTCAGCAAGCCTAGATAAGCCTTCAGTTCACTCACCGACTGAGGAGCAGGGGCTTCTTGAATCGCTTGCACTTTTTCTGCGACTGCAGCACTGATTCAGTGGCCCAGGAATATCACTTCCTTTCCCAAAAACTCACACTTGCTCCTTTTCAGTCTCAATCCACTTGTTTTTAGTCTCCTCAGAACCTCCTTTAGATACCTTAGATGCTCCTTGTCATTTGTCCCTGTGACTACTATGTCATCCAGGTACGCTGCAATGTGTTTTATGTTTTGGAGAATTCCCTCCATGGTGCTTTAGAAAATGGCTGGACTTGATGCCACCCCATAAGGGAGTCTACAGTAAATGTACAGCCCCTTGTGTGTGTTAATAGTGACATATTTCTTGGCACTTTCATCCAGCATGATTTGCTGATATGCATGGCTCATGTCCAGTTTGGAAAATATCTGGCCTCCAGCTAACTGAGTGAACAAATCTTCCACTTTCGGAATGGGATATTGTTCCACACTGGATGCTCCGTTTACTGTGAGTTTGTAATCTCCACAAATCCGAATAGAGCCATCTGGTTTCTTTACAGGCACTATAGGAGCTGCCCACTCTGCAAACTGCACTGATTCAATTATTTTTCTCTTAACCAGTCTCTGGAGCTCAGCCTCCACCAAGGGCTTGACGGCAAATGGAATGCATCTGGGCTTATAGAATCGTGGTTGGTCCTCGGTGTTGACATGAATTTTAGCTGTGGTGCCTTTGAGCTAACCCAGCTTGTCTTTAAACTTTTAAAGCTTGCTGTTACTTGATTCACCAGCTGTGGCAACATCCCAAAGTCTTTCAGCTAGCCTCGCCCCAACAAGTTAGGCCCCTCTCTTTGTACCACGACCATTGTCATTCCTCTTCTTACATTTTGGATTTCCACTGTTACTGTGGCTTGGCCCAGCACTTCCATCTTTTCCCCTGTATAGGTCTTCAGTTTCAAACTGCAGGGTCTCCATTCTGGCATGTCTTTTTGTTTCCACAACTTAGAATATTGCTCTTTGCTGATGATTGTCACTCCACAACCTGTGTCGAATTCAAACTCCACTTCCATGCCATTCACATTCACTTTCTGTGTGATAGAAGCCACTTTAGGTTGGACTTGGGATACACTGTATATTGTTAATATCATTGGTGTCCTCCCTCTCGTTACATTCCTCCTCTGTAACAAGATAAGTCCTCCTACCTTTTTCTTTTTTCTCTCCTTTTTGTCCTTTGAATGGAGTCTTTTGGCACCCCACAGCAGCTTGTTTTGCCCTGCATGCTCGTTTTATGTGTCCACGCCTTCCACATTTATGGCAGAGGTCATTCAGGAACTTACATTCTTCTGGCAACTTACATTCTTCTGGCACATGTTGTCCTTCGCATCTGTAACACACAATATCTTTTTGTCGCACCTTTTTCTCAGCTGAGTACACTCTATGCACTGCTGTTGGTCCTTTAGGTGACTTCACATTTTGTCCTGCCTCCTCAATTAACAATCCTTGCAAATCTCTCATGTTTTTATTCGCAGACTCCATTGCCTGGCAGATGTTAAGTGCCTTAAGTGAAGTGTGGCCCCGTACTTGCAGTGCTGTGCTAACTTTTTCAATTCTGCCACATAATTAGCATCAGTTTATCAAATTAAGGGGCAGTCATGGCCTAATGGTTAAAGAGTCGGACTTGTAACCTGAAGGTTGCGGGTTCGAGTCTCAGGTCCGGCAGGGATTGTAGGTGGGGGGAGTGAATAACCAGCGCTCTTTTCCACCCTCAATATCACCACTAAGGTGAGACCCTTGAGCAAGGCACCGAACTCCCAACTGCTCCCCGGGCGCTGCAGCAATATGGCTGCCCACTGCTCCATGTGTGTGTTCACTACTGTATGTGTGCACTTGGATGGGTTAAATGCAGAGTACAAATTCCAAGTATGGGTCACCATACTTGGCCACACGTCACTTCATTCACTTCACTAATGATTTTTTAGAACAGTCACCAGTTCATCATAATTTTTCTTTCCTGGCTTTTCAGGGCAGAGCAAACTTCTTAATAAATTATATGTGGATGCCCTCTCAAAAGCATCGTTTTCTTTTTTATCAGTTTCCTTAATTCCATTAGCTTGGAAAAAATACTCCAGCATTTTGATATATTCATCCCATAATTGTGATGCACGAACAGACTCATGGTCCCCACCAGCATCGTCATTTGGTCTTGTTAATCGTCGATTTTGTCTCCTTGCAAGCGGTCTGTTTACACTTCAGCACCGGTATTCCTATGGCCATCCAGCACTCACATCAGTTATTTCTTCTGACACACGACTCCTTAATTCCTTGCCGCCAATTATGTAATATTCTGTAAGGCAGCAGAATACAGAAGCAGAGGGATGCAACTTATATCTATTTATTTTACAGATGCCAAAAACGAGCTGGATCCTGCTAGGACAACAACACTTTACTCTGCTGAACTCTGAGTGGTAAGCTATTATATGAGAACGCCCTCTAGTGGTCACACCCCCAAATGACATAATACTTAATGCTTCACTACATTTACAAAGACAATATTTATTTTATATATTTATGTTTTTTATAGTCTTTTAATAAACTTCACACAGAATCTAGGAATGGGGGGTAGCATAACACAAAGCAACACAACAACAAACAATAACCGGCCAAGGGCTAGAACAGACCAGGGAGTATAAATACAAAAGAAAACGAGAGACTAATGACATTATTAAATGAACACAAGTGAACAGAATGCCATAATGAGGGCAACTAAGGAAAACTAGGTCAAAGGAACAAAACAAGGCAGGAGAACAGGAACAGGGAAAACACAGCTAAAAGTCCATAACCGTAAAAGTTCGCCCCCCTCCCGGAAGGTGCGTTCTCACGCCTAAAGTCCAACTGAGGGCATGGGCTCTGGAGGAGGGCGTGGAGCAGGAGAAAGGTAGGGACTGGGAGAAGGTGATGGTGGGAGGAACCATGGTGGAGAAGATGGAGGTTGGAGACAGGGAGGAGCCAGGAGCAGGGGGACGGAGTGATGAGGCGAAGCCGGAGGAGTGGAGACACGAGGCGATGGATGGTCGACGACTGACCAAGGCAGAGCTCTAGGGACAAGGGAGCCCGGTGGAGTCAGTGGGATGATGGGCCACGGTGGAGACGAGGGAGCAAGGAGCCAAGGCGGAGCCAAAGCATTGGAGGACTGAGGTGGAGTATGGGACTCAGAGGCTGGAGGCAGAGACAGGGGAACCTCACACCTAGGCGGAGCTGGAGACTGGAAGGCTAGAGGCGGATCAGAGTGTCCAAATGTCGCTGGCTGAGGGTGAGAGTGAGGGACTGACAGGTACCAGCGGAAACAGGGCTGAGGAACAGGCTGGCATAAGGCTGGCATAAGTGGAGGTGGCAGAGGGAGGCTGGGTGGGAACTTAAGAGTCACAGGGAGCTCAGGAGACACAGGAGATTCAAAGCTGGATGGAACCAGCGGAGACTCAGGAAATGTAGGAGACGCAGGAGAGCTGGACAGAGCCAGCGGAGACTCAGGAGACACAGGAGATTCAAAGCTGGGCAGAACCAGTGGAGACTCAGGAAATTTAGGAGATGCAGGAACATAGGAAATTATCTCCCCAGCCCAATTAATTAAATCCTCTTGAAAAATGCCCCAAAGTATTGTCCAGTGGCCAGTTGCAGCTCACCCTCAGTGGCGGGAGTGTGGGCAGGGCTTCTCTCCAAGCCCTCAATCTCCACCAGTACTCCCTCGGGGACGGATGATGTAGCCGGCTCACGCACCTGGTCAGACGAGTCTTGAGGCTCAGGCTCAGGGGCGATGATCGGCTCAGTCGTGGGTTCTCGTGCTGGCTCTCGTGTCGCGGCAGGCTCAGGCTCTCCATCTGAGGTGGGCTCAGGAAATTGCTCCGTGCAGTGGGATGGCGGCTAGCTGGTCTGTGGTTCGGGAGTGGGGCTGGAGATGTCCTCCTCAGTGAGGCAGATGGAGAAATACAGTGTATTTCTCTCTAGCACCCACTCCACGAAAGCGGCAAAACTCCCTCGAGGACCATTCTTTTCACAGCTTTGCCTTAGTTGAGGTGTTAAGTCAGACAAAATAAAAGGTGCAAAGGCAGCTGTCCATGCAATCCGTAAGGTAGGTGAGATTTAGATAGTTCCTGGTGTGGTCCTCGAGGGAGCGATCCCCTTGCTCCAGGCAGAGGAGCATTACAGTGTGGATATGCATGGCGGGGAGTAGAAAGCAAAAGGAAAACACGCCGCTAAAACTTCTCTTTTTGGGACGGTTATTCTGTAACGGAGCTGTGCTAAATACAAGCTCACGATGACGAGGTAATCCAAAATAGTTTTTTAATAAACTTCACACAGAATCCAGGAGCGGGGGGTAGCACAACACAAATCAAAGCAACATCAAACAATAACCGTCCATAACGTAAAAGTCCATAACCGTAACACTAATCATATTTATTTAGGGGTTTTTTTTGTCCATAAACAAAGCCACAAGATAAAACAAAAAATATATAAAATCAATTAAATAATTTGACTAAACAAAAAGCCATTGTTTATTACACCTTCTGTCAATTTTAAAACTTACATTCACTCAGTCTCTGATGAAAAGTTTTAGTTGTCCAACAAAATGCGCCCATTCAACAATATATTATCAACAGCTGCTTAACAAATAATTAATTTGACAAAAGACTATAACCTTCAATGAAGTATGGAACATTTGTGGATTAAATGGAACAAATGTAATATATATATTCATGTTTGATTCATTAATCATTTGTAAACATTTATGTGGGAAAAGCACTAAAAATGTGTTAAAGAATACATAAAGAATTAACTTATTTTCTCTTATAACGATAATGTAGCCCTTCCATATTAATTAATAGGTTATAATGTAAGTATATGTACAAATACCCCTTTATTATGTTCTATTAGGTTTTATTTTGAGCCTCCAATAAAAGGAACCATATATATATATATATATATATATATATATATATATATACACTCTTTTTTTTTTACTTTTTATTTATTGTTTTACCAACTTATATACTTAAAATCTAGATATTTGCATATAGCATATTTAAAATATTTCTCTGCCAAATTTACAAATTAATGCATTATTTTTACAGTGTTTGCAACATTTGATCTAGTGAATCGAATCCAATCCAATCCAATTAAATGCACAATTCAATATATGTGCTTTAAATAAAAAAATAAAAAAAGTAGATTTACATGTGATAACACTGTTGAAAAAAACAGCATATGATGGTTAGGTATGTTTTGACGCTAGGATGCTGGTTTAAGCTGCCCATTACATGGACAGCTGCCTTTGCACCTTTTATTTTGTCTGACTTAACACCTCAACTAAGGCAAAGCTGTGAAAAGCTGGTCCTCATGTGCTGGCAAAAGACCAGCAAAGGACCATCTTAAACCAGCATCCCAGCGTCAAAACATACCTAACCAGCATATGCTGGTTTTTTCAACAGGGAAATAATTGAAGATGATCCTCCTTCACTGTTAAATGACCTTTTCCGAAAATGTTTAAATGTTTATTCCTGGATATGAAACACTTGACATGCTATAATATAACGCACTAATTTGTTCTGTGGTTTAAAACAGCTTTTCTTCATTTGAGCTGAATCATGTACAACATCAATGTGACGTGTGGAGCGAATGAGACTGAATACAGACTTCATGCTGATTTACTGAACTACACCAATAATCCTGACTGTGATCAGAGCTGGTATTCACAGGTCAATGTGTTTCTGTCCTCAAACTACAGGATTATTCACTACGGATTATACATTGCTTCATCCTGTTTTGTTTTATTTGTTCAGGACAAGCGTCTGTTAGCAGATCCATCAGATCCTCAAACACTGAATGATCCTGTTATTTCTGTCTCGTCTGATCGTCTCTTCACTTCTCACTGTGTGGATGAAGTTCATCATGAGATCATCTGTCATCCTGCTGAAGTAAATCAACTCAATCTCTCTCAACTTTCATCTGTTTTCATATTTAAACACAGCAATGATGACCATGTTCTTTTGATATGACAATGAATCATTAGAGACAAACACAAATTCATACATCACTTATACTATAAATGCTGCTCTAATGCTTCTTTCTTTCATTTCAGTTCAGATATGAGACTATATTCAGAGGTGAGAGAAACATCAACTCTCAGCATGATGTTTATGATGGGCAGATGATCCTTAAAGAGACAGTTCACACCAAAATGCCCCTTGTGTCATTGCGAATATGACGTTCTTTCCACTCTGAAACACAAAAGCAGAATTTTTGAAGGAAACTTCAGTGTTTTTGGTCCTTGTGATTAAAGTCATAGAGGTTTGGAGTGACATGAAGGAGAGTAAATGAGTTTAATTTTTAGATCATCCACATCAAAAACATTCATCCCTATGAGAATCTATGTTGTCATTATTGTAAATTTATTGTAATGAAAAGAGACACACTTATCTGTCCTGATTCATCAGGAATGTTTTTGGATTGAATCTTGTGTCCTTGATGATTCTGATTGTGTTTAATGGCACAGACTCCATCAGCGGATCGACACAAACTCCAGAATCACGTGAGTTCAGCTGATGATTGACAGCATGATATATACAGTAGTTCATTAATTCAGTCGAGCCGATTACTTTATTGTGTTGTTGTTTGTGTAGATCAGTTGTGGTGGATTTCTGCCCTGATCTTCATTGTTCTTCTGGTTTTGATCTGTTTCTTGCTGCATAAAAGGATCTTCAGGTGAGTCACAAGTCTTTAATTTTGTCAGAGAGAGATGAAAATAGTCATGGAAACTAAATGATGAGACTGACAATATAAGTGAAATATAATTTAGGATTTGACTCCTTTATGTCAGATATCTCATAGTTTGTTAGTCATGTTTAATGATGAAATCAGTGGCCCAAACTATAAAATATCTCTGAATAAATAGAAAATACTGTGATGAATATAATAGCATCTAATAATCTGTTTTCAGTTGTATTTCGAGAGCAGTTACAAGCATATTTCAGCGCAATGATTCAGAAAACAGGTGAGTGAATCTAAGCAAGAGAAAGACTTAAACCCAGTTTGACTGAATCACATCAACACCGAAGTTTCATTTGAGACTCGATGAATCTTCATCTGCTGAATCTGAATCTGTTTCTCACAGGGATCCTGAATCTGGTGTCCAAATGATGATCAGATCAGATTAATCTGAATCACCGAATCAATTTGAATCTGAACAGATCAACGGCTCCATGTCCAGAGAACGATCAGAAACATCCTGTCATTTTTCTTATTCACTCAAACTGAATGGGCTGAATGTAATTTATTAATGTTTTCTGTCTGACGGAAGTGGCGATATTTCATTTGCTGTAATTGCTGGTTCTGTGTCATATACTATGTAGCTGAAATAATAAGGCTAAATTGGGTGAACAGAAACATGCAATGATTTGAACTCAGATCAGTTAGGATGATAGATTGTTTTAATGATGAACTCCAATTAAATGTTTCCTGTGAAAATAAAAAAAGAATGAACTGTCTGACCACATTCACGTTTTGTTGATTTGATTTATTAGTGAATATCTCTGTACAGACAGATGAAGGTGGTTCAATGTGTTTTCAGCAGGACTGTAAGTGGATCATATACCGTTTTTACACAACAGATTAAATTATGATTAAATGACTATAACTTTTCCCCAGATTTCTAATAGCTTTCATGAGATAACCAGCGGAATGTCACCACAGAGGAATTCTAAAATGTTTTTGATCTATATCTATATATACAGGTGCATCTCAATAAATTAGAATGTCATGGAAAAGTTCATTTATTTCAGTAATTCAACTCAAATTGTGAAACTCGTGTATTAAATAAATTCAATGCACACAGACTGAAGTAGTTTAAGTCTTTGGTTCTTTTAATTGTGATGATTTTGGCTCACATTTAACAAAAACCCACCAATTCACTATCTCAACAAATTAGAATACTTCATAAGACCAATAATAAAAACACGACATTCTAATTTATTGAGATGCACCTGTATATCTATATTGATCGCATACTCTATCTCTCTCTTTCTTCCTATATATACATAGAGAGAGAGTCATGTGGAAAGATAGAGAGCATTGTGTTGGGACACATCAGTCATTTGTGTTGCATTAGCTGAAAACAGTGGATCTGTAGTTCCCAGAATCTTCAGCCGCTTCAAACTCTCAGAGCAGACCGTGACTTTCAGAAACCCCAGTGAGAATCGGTAAAGAGATCTCAGTGATCGACACTCCTGGACTTTATAATACTATAGCTGTTATGAAGGAAATTGTGAAATACATAAGACTGGCCACACACTTGAAGATTTTATGCCTAATTTTGAGCACAATTTGCACCCCCAAGCAATCAGGAGCATGGCCCGATTCATGCCAAATGACTTTTTGTCCAAAAAACCTCTGGTGTCATTATGATTATTTAACTGCTCCCGATCGAGATGGAGTGTCCCCGAACTCAAATTTAAACAATATGAAATATGTTTGATATTTAGGACTCCTGATTGGGATGCATCTGATGTGATACCTGCGATAGCCAATGAGAGCGAGCAAGCGTCACCTACCGTATGTTGTGTGCTGTTATAGCTGAAACATGACAGCCACAAACATGCCACGAATGTGGAGTATTGAGAAAGAAGATCATCCAAATTATTTTTTTTGTTCAGAGGATTATAATGTTAAACATCGGTTGAAACTGTCCTTAAGTCTGTATTGTGATTATATTGCTAAATAATACAATTCTTTCTTTCACTTGAAGAGAGATTTACTGTGTACACTGCTCTGTTCTGATGACATGAGAATGAAAATGACAAATCAAGTTGAATGCTCTGGATTTCTCAGAGAATTACACAAGCCCATGCAGGAAGGACTTATGCTCACTTCCTGAGGCCAGGGACGTGCTACAGTGTGTGTGTAAAACTTCTAAGTAGGTCAAGATGGCGTGAGGAAGTGAGGTTTACATTTACGCAATTATTCATAAAATTGGAGAAGGATTTTAAAGACTCTGTTGAAGGTAATCTTAACCGTGAAGTGATTTTTTTAGAGAGGTTGTGGATTTTAAATTTGGCAAAATGGAGGAATCTAGCAAAGATGCCGTGGCGACACTAGAGAGAGAGGTCATCGAGAGTTTCAAGAGGAGAGACAAGAAATGGGCGAAACAACTGGAGCAGACAAAGGATCCAGAAGCCGCCATTTCTCCTCCCACTGCGATGACCAGCCCAGTACCTCCCACGTCAACCCCTGGCTATCCTCTGACCAACAATCCCAGCACTTCACGGACTACCAACAGAGCGACCGATGGAGAAATCTGCACCACCACACCAACTGGGCCAGACTTCGACACCATCTTCTCCATGCTTTCCTTCTCTAGAGAGCAACTCATCAGCGTGCAGGGCGATGACGACACTCTCCAGGGACTTTCCATCTCTCCCTCCACTCCACAGACCAAACGGATCCTGGTGTGGGAACACCAGGGTGTGATGTATCGGCAGATCCAGAAGGGGGATGACAACTACAAGGTCCAGCACTTCCATCTGAGGACAGCAGAGAGACATCATGGGCGTCTAAAGACCCTCCTGGAGATCCTGAAAGTTGCATGGTGGCCCACAATCCGCAGCGACACCTGGAGGTTCATTGAGGACTGCAAGTCGTGTGGGGTGGAGACCAGGAAGTGTACTGTCATCGACCTTAGCAAAAAACCTATGTGACACTGTCACACAGGACACATTTTAACCTGCTCAATATATTATAATGATTTTATATATATTTGAGTTTTAATAGGTTTTCATGTTGTCTTAGCCATTTTATTCCTCTTAAATATTTAAATGTGTGTATGTCTTTAAGTGATTCTGGGTCTGCCTGTCATGTGCCAGAAAACAGGAAATGGACAGTATAAAGGAGGCAGCATGTCAAATAAGCATGGTTGTTGCTCACATTACGACCAAGTGGTGATCACCAGCAAACTGAATTTTGCTGGTGAAGAGAGACGTCACTTCCTGTTTGTTGCTGCCGTGTGTTTTGAGTTTGAGCTCCGTCAAGTTAATTCTTTGTCGT
>NW_015539947.1:399811-404761 GCF_001515605.1 Sinocyclocheilus anshuiensis
TGTCGCCTCTGGCTTGCTTAGTTGGGGACACTTCATTTCCAGCGATACCGTTGACTTGATTGCAAAGATACTATTTAAACTGAGCTGGATGTTGACATCACTGAATTCAATGATGAACTGTCTTTAACTGAAAAATTAGTGTTTACTATTGTCATTTTGCATTATTGACACACTATTTTCCTAATTAATGCTGTTCAGTTGCTTTGACACAATCTGTATTGTTAAAAGCGCTATATAAATAAAGGTGACTTGACTTGAATTAGTGGAGTTACCTTTGTGGACTTAACTTTCCAGCACTTTGGATTATCACTACTGTGCATATTTGTATATACACCAGTGGACACTTTCACATTGGGACTTACAGCATGCTCGGATTCTTAAGGACTGTTTTATGGTATGGAACTGAAAGACTCTGTGCTTTTAACAGCCTAGGTTTTCTTGTTTTATTGTGTTGTTTTAAGTTCCATGTGGAAATTGTAAATGCAGTTTATTCATTCATTTCATAACTGTTGTGCATCTCATCTTTTTAAACACTCCAAGCTCTCACACAGTATAATCTGAACCCATTTTTAACAATCATAACATCTTCCAATAAGGCCGATCGTTACCACGCATCCGATCAACCTGGCAAAAGGGCACTTTACACACCACACATCCAACCGCTGTTTTGGACTAAGATCCATTCTGGCTATGAAACTGCCATTCTGTGATGATTCGCTTGTATTCCTCAACTGTAAGTCACTTTGGATAAAAGCGTGTGCTAAATTAATAAATGTAAATGTGAAAGAAACCTGTCTGTGTCAAAACAAGAGCAATGTGCATTCATGCATTACTTTAACCGCAAGACATGTAAATCAAGACAGAGCCGCGTGAGAGTTTGTGCTCCGTTTCTTCGAGATTTCACACACGAAACCACAATGATGGAAATGCAAAACAGCAGACTCAAATGAGTCATAGTACATGTAATGTAGTCAGTTCAGTAGCCTGGTGTTACACTGGAAATCTGTTATTCAGCACAATTGATTGTGTTACATTTACATGTATGCATTTAGCAGATGTTTTTATCCAAAGTGACTTACAGTTTGTACAGTTTAAAAAAAAAACATTACCCCTATGGAGAGTCCCCGTAAACCACATATATACGTGTGTGTGTGTGTCCTGGTATTCCCTACATAACATACAAACTGTACGTTAACTGTACAAACTGTATTTTCTATCCTAAACCTACTCCTCACACAAAACTACAGGCATTTTTAGATTTTCAAAACACATTATTCTGCATGATTTATAAGCTTGTTTCCTCATGGGGACCTAGAAAATGTCCCCACAAGATCAAAAATTATCGTTAAACTAGTGGGAACATTTGGTCCCCATAACATAGGGAATACCAGAACACACACGCACACCTTGTGGGAACATTTGGATATGCACAGTAACCACATAAGAACATCATAAACAGCATCTAACCACAAATGGCCGTTACAGGTGTTTTGTGTGCACGATAAAACTCATTTAGGGAACAAAATGACGACAGTTTCACTTCTTGTGAACTGCCCTTTAGAGTACACATTAAATGTGTCTGCGGGCCCACTAAAGTCACAAACTCTGACAACTGTTGATCCGGGGGCGTGGCCGGCCGCAGATATATAAACCGAGCGTCAAACACGCTTCAGTTCAACATTTATCAGCTCTCTGCTCTCATCACCTGTTTTCACCAAGGATCCGTTTAGGTATAAAAAGTTACAGTTTGTCTGTGAAACTTGGAGGCTTGTAGGCTAGTGTCCTCCTCAGCATTAAACGCTGTCTAGTAAGTGCAAATGGATACATCACACGTTCCCGCCCCCACAGTCACGGCACGAAAATATTATTAAAACTTAATTTCGGAGAAGTACTTGTATTAAAAAATCTTTATATTAACTGGCTTTTAATGCAGTTTTAATACAGTGAATGACAATCTTCAGTGGTTTCCCAGTGGCTTACATTATTGGCAGTTAAGTGCAATCTCGTTTTCTGTCAGTTCTTGCGTTCTTCTCATACGGAAGGCTGCATATCTCGGCTACGACGTCATCAAACGCTGCCGAAGGCCATCTCAATCTAAAGGATCCTTGGAAGGCAGCCTTCATTTCGTGCCCTTCATTTAGCCTGTTCTGAAGAATGGACCATCGCGGCCTTCAACTACCCACAATCCTCTGCATGCTTTTCAGAAAACATGGCGGGAAGTGAGTCGGCATCGAGCATGCCCAAGTTTTTTTATGAAATGTAAGACAAAAAATGTTTTCAGAGATGAAAGCACTGTTTTCTTATGTTTGTATTTTAAATTATTCACTTACTGGTAAACCAACATGTTTTAAAGCACTGGGAGACCACAGACAGTTGCCATAAAACATATTACAGTGTAGCAATTACCATAATATAAATACTATTTTTGTCTTATTAGAATTAATCTGAGCTAGCATGAACTAACAAGGAACAGTTGTATTTTTATTAAATATATAGTTTAGTCATGAAACTGTAGATGGCACAGACTGATGTTTTGTTAACGTAACTGATGATATTCAGAGAGTTAAACGATTTGGCACAAGCTGATTGGTTCATGCTGCATATGCAGCCAATGATCTTACTGCCTTGCGTTTATATGGCTGGCTAGCATTCACTGGAGATTCCTGCAGCACGCTTTCAGAGTTCTCTGAAACTCAACAGCTAGATAAGTAAACGGTCTTCACTCTGATTCAGTGGATTATTGCGTTCATCAGATTTACATTTTAAACTAGAAAACATACAAGTTGTAAAACTACGCGCAGATTATTCGTGTCTTTCATAAACGTCATACTGCCTTACCTATTTAACCATAACAACTTAATGAGCAGCAGAAAATAATATACCCGCTCATACGTGTACTCGTGCCGCATTGCAATGCACTCAGAAGAGGGAGCGCTCATTCTTAAAGGGGCCACATCTCTATTTCAATCGTTACCTTGTTTCAGCGATAGTGAAGAGTTTATAATGAAAGTCATGTTTAGTGATAGTTTAAAGATAATTAATTATAATTTGTTTAAAAAATGTTAACGTAACTGATGATATTCAGAGAGTTAAACAACTTGGCATAAGCTGATTGGTTCATGCTGCATATGCAGCCAATGAGCTTACTGCCTTGCATTTATTTGGCTGGCTAGCATTCACTTGAGATTCCTGCAGCGCGCTTTCAGAGTTCTCTGAAACTCAACAGCTAGATAAGTAAACGGTCTTCACTCTGATTCAGTGGATTATTGCGTTCATCAGATTTACATTTTAAACTAGAAAACATACAAGTTGTAAAACTACGCGCAGATTATTCGTGTCTTTCATAAACGTCATACTGCCTTACCTATTTAACCATAACAACTTAATGAGCAGCAGAAAATAATATACCCGCTCATACGTGTACTCGTGCCGCATTGCAATGCACTCAGAAGAGGGAGCGCTCATTCTTAAAGGGGCCACATCTCTATTTCAATCGTTACCTTGTTTCAGCGATAGTGAAGAGTTTATAATGAAAGTCATGTTTAGTGATAGTTTAAAGATAATTAACCATGAATTCGTTTAAAATATAAAGATGCTACTAATAATAAATAATTTCCAATCAGTAGCCCATGTACAGTGTAGCTAATAGTAGGACACTCTTAAACTGGAATTTACTATTTGAGTATTCAGTTTGGCTTACAGCAATTATAGTACTTTCATGGAGTGTAGCAGCAGTATCACTGAATTCAAATTGCGTTATTAGCGAATTGTTACTAGCAGTATGCATAGCAAATCAAGTCAAATTATCACTCGTTTATAGCAGCAGCAGCAGAAAGTATCTGGTTGCATGAAATTTCAGTGATAACACATGGGGTAAGTAACTTTTTAAATTGAAACAGGCTTTTATTACTTCATTTATTTAACAGGGCGTACAGAGATTTTGTGAATTCTTCAATTCATTATTTCATTATATTTTAATAGCAGGCATAGCAAATTCAGATGCAATGTTAGAAATAATATTAGCAACAGTCTGCATAGCAACCAGCAACCATTGCTAATATAGCAGGGGTAGCAGAAAGTACTTTAGTTGCATGACATTTCAGTGATAATGCATTGATGGGCTACAGCAATTCTAGAAATAGCAGTATGCATAGCAAATCAAATTATGCATTTAGTTGCGGCAGCGGTTGGTAGACTGTAGTTTACATTTACATTTTTATTTATTCATTTTGCAGACGCTTTTATCCAAAGCGACTTACAATTGCTGAAGTTTCTGAAGTTTCAAATGGATGGTATGTGAACTCTTCAAGCAAATAGGCATCACTTGCATTTCATTTATTTAAATTATTTAAAAAAGTCTTAAGTACCTTTTCTAAGTACCTTTGTGCAGCTGTAGCAGCAGTATGCATAGTTCTTCAGATCGCATGTAGCGAATTTAATAGCAGCAGCATGCATAGCAAATTCAGATGCAACGTTAGAAATAATATTAGCAGCAGGAAGTCAAATTGTTGCTAATATAGCAGCGGCAGCAGAAAGTACTTTAGTTGCTTGAAATTTCAGTGATGATGCATGGGGTAAGTAACTCTTAAGTGAAATAGGCATTTTATTCCTTTGCTATTTAACAGGGCTTACAGTAGATTTTGTGAACTCTTCAAAGCGAAATAGGCATTATTTGATTGCGTTTGCTTGTTAATAAAGACTCTTATAGCAATTCTAAGTACTTTTGTGCAGCTATAGCAGCATTATGCATTGCATAGCTATTCAGATCACTAGTTTAGTGAATTTTAATAGCAGCAGCACGCATAACAAAATTCAGACGCAATGTTAGAAATATTAGCAGCAGTCTGCATAGCAATCCAAATATTGTTGCTTATATAGCAGCGGCAACAGAAAGTACATTTAGTTGCATGAAATTTCAGTGATAAGATAACGCTTGGATGGTAGTGAACT
>NW_015539947.1:406935-409002 GCF_001515605.1 Sinocyclocheilus anshuiensis
TGTTAACGTAACTGATGATATTCAGAGAGTTAAACAACTTGGCATAAGCTGATTGGTTCATGCTGCATATGCAGCCAATGAGCTTACTGCCTTGCATTTATTTGGCTGGCTAGCATTCACTTGAGATTCCTGCAGCGCGCTTTCAGAGTTCTCTGAAACTCAACAGCTAGATAAGTAAACGGTCTTCACTCTGATTCAGTGGATTATTGCGTTCATCAGATTTACATTTTAAACTAGAAAACATACAAGTTGTAAAACTACGCGCAGATTATTCGTGTCTTTCATAAACGTCATACTGCCTTACCTATTTAACCATAACAACTTAATGAGCAGCAGAAAATAATATACCCGCTCATACGTGTACTCGTGCCGCATTGCAATGCACTCAGAAGAGGGAGCGCTCATTCTTAAAGGGGCCACATCTCTATTTCAATCGTTACCTTGTTTCAGCGATAGTGAAGAGTTTATAATGAAAGTCATGTTTAGTGATAGTTTAAAGATAATTAACCATGAATTCGTTTAAAATATAAAGATGCTACTAATAATAAATAATTTCCAATCAGTAGCCCATGTACAGTGTAGCTAATAGTAGGACACTCTTAAACTGGAATTTACTATTTGAGTATTCAGTTTGGCTTACAGCAATTATAGTACTTTCATGGAGTGTAGCAGCAGTATCACTGAATTCAAATTGCGTTATTAGCGAATTGTTACTAGCAGTATGCATAGCAAATCAAGTCAAATTATCACTCGTTTATAGCAGCAGCAGCAGAAAGTATCTGGTTGCATGAAATTTCAGTGATAACACATGGGGTAAATAACTCTTAAAACTGAAATAGGCTTTTATTACTTTGTTTATTGAGCAGGGCATACAGAGATTTTGTGAATTCTTCAAAGCAAAATAGGCATTATTTGTTTGCGTTTCATTGTTTAATAAAGATTCTTAGTAATTCTAAGTACCTTCGTGCAGCTGTGCAGTATGCAGATCGCGATTTTTAGCTAATTTAATAGCAGCAGAATGGCATAGCAAATTCAGATGCAATGTTAGAAATAATATTAGCAACAGTCTGCATAGCAACCAGTTATTATTGCTAATATAGCAGGGGTAGCAGAAAGTACTTTAGTTGCATGACATTTCAGTGATAATGCATTGATGGGCTACAGCAATTCTAGTACTTTCATAGAGCATAGCAGCAGTATCCATAGAATCAGACTGCGTTATTAGACAATTATTAATAGCAGCATGCATAGCAAATCATAACATGCGTTTAGTTGCAGCAGCAGTAGGTAGACCGCTTTTATCCAAAGCAACTTACAATTGCTGAAGTTTCAGTGACTAAAAATGGATGGTATGTGAACTCTTCAACATGTAGCGAATTTAATAGCAGCAGCATGCATAGCAAATTCATATGCAATGTTAGAAATAATAAATAATATTGGAAGTCAAATTGTTGCTAATATAGCAGCGGCAGCAGAAAGTACTTTAGTTGCTTGAAATTTGAAATTTAAAGCATGGGGTAAGTAACTCTTTAAAGTGAAATAGGCATTTTATTTCTTTGCTATTTTACAGGGCTTACAGTAGATTTTGTGAAGTCTTCAAAGCGAAATAGGCATTATTTGATTATTTGCGTTTGCTTGTTAATAAAGACGCTTATAACAATTCTAAGTACATTTGTGCAGCAGTATGCATAGCTATTCAGATCGCTACTTTAGTGAATTTTAATAGCAGCAGCACACATAACAAAATTCAGATGCAATGTTAGAAATATTAGCAGCAGTCTGCAAGGCAATCCAATTATCATTGTTGCTTATGTTGCTTATACAACAGAAAGTACATTTAGTTGCATGAAATTTCAGTGATAATATAACGCTTGGATGGTAGGGATGGTAGTAGGTGAAATAGGCATTTTATTACTTTACTATTCAATTCAACAGGATTTATAGAACTATTCAAAGCGAAATAAGCATTAATTGGTTGTGTTTGTTTATTTAAAACGGGGCAGTAGCAATTCTAAGTATTTTTGTGCAGCAGTATGCATAGCTATTCAGATCGCAATGTTAAAAAAC
>NW_015539947.1:409817-410271 GCF_001515605.1 Sinocyclocheilus anshuiensis
GAAGTTTCAGTGACTAAAAATGGATGGTATGTGAACTCTTCAAGCAAATAGGCATCACTTGCATTTCATTTATTTAAAAGGGGCTTTTAAGTCTTAAGTACCTTTTCTAAGTACCTTTGTGCAGCTGTAGCAGCAGTATGCATAGTTCTTCAGATCGCATGTAGCGAATTTAATAGCAGCAGCATGCATAGCAAATTCAGATGCAACGTTAGAAATAATATAAGCAGCAGTATGCATAGCAACCAATTATTATTGCTAATATAGCAGGGGCAGCAGAAAGTACTTTAGTTGCAAGAAATTTCAGTGATAATGCATGGATGGGCTACAGCAATTCTAGTACTTTCATGGAGTGTGGCAGCAGTATCCATAGAAATAGGCATTTGCTTGTTAATAAAGACGCTTATAGCAATTCTAAGTACATTTGTGCAGCTGTAGCAGCAAGCAGCAGAGCTAT
>NW_015539947.1:412705-413498 GCF_001515605.1 Sinocyclocheilus anshuiensis
TTGCTAATATAGCAGCGGCAGCAGAAAGTACTTTAGTTGCTTGAAATTTTAGTGATAACGCATGGGGTAAGTAACTCTTTTAAGTGAAATAGGCATTTTATTTCTTTATTTATTTAACAGGGCTTACAGTAAATTTTGTGAACTCTTCAAAGCGAAATAGGCATTATTTGATTGCTTGTTAATAAAGACGCTTATAGCAATTCTAAGTACATTTGTGCAGCTGTAGCAGCAGTATGCATTGCATAGCTATTGAGATCACTAGTTTAGTGAATTTTAATAGCAGCAGCACGCATAACAAAATTCAGACGCAATGTTAGAAATATTAGCAGCAGTCTGCATAGCAATCCAAATATTGTTGCTTATATAGCAGCGGCAACAGAAAGTACATTTAGTTGCATGAAATTTCAGTGATAAGATAACGCTTGGATGGTAGTGAACTTTTTAGGTGAAATAGGCATTTTATTACTTTGCTATTCAGTTCAACACGGTTTATAAAACTCTTCAAAGCGAAATAGGCATTATTTGGTTGTTTGGTTATTTAATAAATGGGCGGTAGCAATTCTAAGTACTTTTGTGCAGCAGTATGCATAGTTATTCAGATCGCAATGTTAGCCAATTTTATAGCATGCAGAGCAAATTTAGATGCAAGGTTAGAAACAATATTAGCAGCAGCATTCATAGCAAGTCATATTATTATGGCTAATATAGCAGCGGCAGCAGAAAGCGCTTTAGTTGCATAAAATTTTAGTGATAACTCATGGAGAGTAAATTAACTCTTTAAAATTCAAAAGGT
>NW_015539947.1:414073-421775 GCF_001515605.1 Sinocyclocheilus anshuiensis
AGATCGCAATGTTAGCAAATTTTATAGCATGCATAGCAAATTCAGATGCAAGGTTAGAAATAATATTAGCAGCAGCATGCATAGCAAGTCATATTATTATTTTTGCTAATATAGCAGCGGCAGCAGAAAGCACTTTAGTTCCATTAAATTTTTAGTGATAACTCATGGAGGGTAAATTAACTCTTTAAAGTGCAATAGGCATTTATTACTTTGCTTATTCAACAGGGCTTGCAGCAGGTTTCGTGCAGCAGTAGATTATGCTTCGCAAATTCTGATTAAATATTACAACCGCAACAGCTCGCACAGTAAATTCCTACTACAACATTGTGAATATCATTAACAGCAACAGCATCTACTTTAACTCAGTATTGAAATGTTAGTGAATATTTTCATAGCTGCAGTAGCAGAAGTTTTGTTGCATTGGTCGTATCGAACTGCATACATTGCGGACAGCTTTACCTATCGTAACGGGTCTATTGACCTTGTCATGTTGTGCCGCTCGCGTCTGGCGTAGACATTGTGTTAGAGTAAAATAGGCATTCGCCTAGCTACTTATATACCTAAAAAATAACAGAGCTCTCAGCAGTTCAGTCTCTTGTGCAGTAGCAGCAGCTTGCATAGGCATTCAGCCATCGAGATTCTTCTCAGCAGCAGCATGCACAGCATTTCTATGTTGTGAATTTTAATTTAGACACAATTAATATAAAAGCAGACAACTGCATTTAAATATAGTCACTGTAGTGTCCTGCTCAAGACCATCTTGGAACGAGCCATGTCTTTAGCAATGATGTGTTCATACAATGCAAACATTATTGTTCTTAATATGCAATATAAATATTTAAAATTATCAAAAATTAATTCTGGGCATATGACACCACAACTACAGGGTGTTCAGTGATTTATTTTTTCACCTATTTTTTTGTTAGCTTATTAATAAGTTAAAGGTAAGTATTTCCATTGCAGTAACGTTGATGAACGTTAATGGGGGAGAAAAAAAAATTACAACTCTTGGATGACAAATTTAAAACTATTTGCTCAGGCCGCCCGAGCCTGAGTCAAGTGGTTGCTGGGGGTTACTTCATCTATCAACCTACAGTGTGATTCCTGTTTGTAACGACACGCAGTGCGCATTTCTACCTAGGTAAGTTTGAGCTATTGGCTCAGACACACATAGTTATTTAGGTCATTAGTTAAATAAACCTAAGGGTACAGCACCCAGGTTCACATTGTTAAGCCACTAGTTAATTCATTTGGGCTCCATTAGCCCAGAAACACTTTTAACTCGGGTCACTAGTTTACGCTATCTGGTCAACTGATCAGGTACACACAGCAATAGTTCACTAGCGTTAAGCCATTAGGCAAAGCCGGCCCAGGCTCACATAGATAACAAACACACGGTTTCACGGCTCTCCGTTGCAGCAGCAGTACATATGTCTTGGCAATAGACCTGCTTTTTCTGTTTTTGTTTTTTTTTACTTTTTATATTTCTTCTGCCTATAGGGATGATTTTAAGCATATTATTGTATAGCAGCAGCATACATATTTATGTTAACAAGCTAGGATTCAAAAATAGTGTAACAAATGTATTGTTCATTGTTAATGTTAGTTAATCCATTAAGTAACAGTAACTAATGGGACCTGTAAATTCTTACCAAACATTTTTTTTATCAGATACAATTTGAATATTTTAATTAAAATTTCAGCTAATATAAGCAGGACTGATACAATTAAAAGTAGGGCGTGCTCTGTGTATATCATTCATTCATAATTTTTTTTCTGTAGTCATGCAGTGTAATGACAGTTAATTGTGTTTATTAACAACTACTCGGTAATGATGCATCGAGAGCCAGTCGAACATCGATATAGATATGTGATGATTCAAATCAGCGATACAATTGGGGGTAGGAGTTTATATGAATTTATCTCAGAGAGGAACTGACTGTCTTTTGAAAGGTTTAGATGATATTTTCTTTTAATCGTGATTCTGTATAATGCATATTAAAGCAGAGCTGTGCTGCTTTGTTTACAGTGGTAACCAAGGAAACGCTGCATATCTGCTGTTCCATAAGCACCTCCTGCTGTCAGAGCAGAAGGGGTTCAGGAAAAAAATCGACAGCTGGCAGCAGGAAGTACCTGCCGCTGACAGCTGGAAGCTAGTAGCTGGCAGCCGGAGGGTAGGAGGGACCTGCCACTTGGTGGCAGCCAATCAGTATCGACCAACATGGCAGCAACCAATCACATGTCACTACGACAGAAGTAAATACTTCAGTAATGGCACAGATTTTTGGAGCGGTAAGTTTAAAAATGAATAGGGGGCTACCATTAACTTCAAATATTGCTTTTACCATTAAATATTAACGGTTAAAAGAATCTACTGAATAATATAAAACTAATGTTTGACTAGAACAGAAGTTACACATGCAATACTTACTATATCTTTTTTTGTGTGTGTATAATTTGTCAGGGGATTGTCTGATATCTTTTAATTTATTATTATTATTATTACAGTTTGACCAAACAGTTCTTTTAAAGGGGTCATATGATGCTTTTTTAAAGATAATTATTTTGTGCATTTGGTGTAACAGAATATGCTGACATGCTTTAATGTTCAAAAAACACATTATTTTTCAAATACTGTACATTATTGTAGGTCCTCTATGCCCCGCCTCTCTCAAACACGTCGTTTTCAAAAGGAAAACTTGAAATCGCATCATATGACCCCTTTAAGAACTACCATTCTTTGTCTGGCTCTGTCTTCACCTTTTGTGTACCTGGCTATCAGTTATGGCAGGTAACAAGCCATTGCATGTCCAATGGATAAGTTTTTGCATGTTCTGTTCAAAGTAACTTAAGTTAGTAAGATTTTGGAAATGTTACTTGACTTCTGAAATGTTCTACATTTTATATATGAATGAGTTCAAATGTTTTCTTTCTAGAAAAATACTGTGTTCCTTGATTTTGTCTGAATTCCGAACAATGGAAGAGGTGCCATTGACATTGCCCTAAATGCCAGCACATCTTGTGTCGCGCCCCTGACTTTAAAAAGCACCTCCATAATCATGGTGTGTGTAATGTAACTAGTTACATTTTTAAGTCTATCTAATCATAATTAGGCTTATTTTTTTCCCTTTATCTAGATAAAGGTTGTATTATTAACTAAAACAAGAAATAACAGCCAACACACACAGACAGGCTATATTGTAGAAATTTTAGTTTGTGTATTCAACAGTTTTTGCTGCAGAAACTTAAAAGGATACACATCCTTGATGCCACTGACCCCAGTGGTTATGGAGATACTGACTGTGTATCCCTGTTCAGGTTTACATACTCTATAATTCTGTTCCATGGAGTTCATTGGAGAAAAAAACTGTTCTGTGTTCCAGTTGAAGTTCTATGCATGTGATTGCAAACCACTTTTAGTTATTCTTTATTCTTTAAATGATACCTGCTCCCTGGTTCAAGTAACAGTTTCATGTTTAACTACTCATAACATTATGTTATTATGTATTATGTCTTGCTACTGTCTATCCCTACAAGATGCTTAAGTGGTTCAACACTAAGTTCATCTCTTTCTCTCTATATATAATATATATATGTTTATAGCTCAATTGCAATAAAGATGATGGATCATGGAAGCTTGTTACAAATAAGGTATTGATTCATGTCACAACATATAACGTGTATAAGGAAAATGATTTATTTTCTAGGATGTTCCTGCACAGTCTGCATTCTGTGGGCTGTGGTGTATTCATGTTAATGGTAAGTAGTTACAGTGGTTTTGTTTCCCCATCACAGCATTCATCTTGGGCATAACCCCATGTGCATAGTAACTGTCATCAAAAGACATCAGGCTGATCCCAGTGAAAAAAAAGATGTATACATATTTTCAGGTATTGTCTATTTAACAGTTTGATTTATGTTCAAAATTGTAAAAATGTGTTATCTGTTTGGCAGTATGCACTTTATATGGCGCTTAACTGGGAGTTTGACTTCACCTAGCTAAGCGAAGTATCCTTTCCTTTTCTATATTGATAAAAGGAATTACTTTGGGACGTTTAAACATCCATTTCCAAATTTATCTTTTGCTTTTCAGCATGATATGGATATGGTTAGTGGGTGAATCTGCTCTTATCCAAAATGACACATGGAAGGTATATCTGAATATGGAGGGGAATAAAAATAAAATTTCCATCAGTAATGTTTGGTAATAAGTTACATTTGAGTGTTATATTATTTTATTTTATTTATTTTTTATTAGAAAGAAGCAGTGATACAAATAAAGTATTTTAATAAAGTAAAGTGTTAGATACAAATAAAGCACGCTATGAATACATAAGCATCCCTCTCTCTCTCTATGTGTGTGTGTGTGTGTGTGTGTGTGTGTGTGTGTTTGTGTATATCCTTTATTATTTGACAAAAACATTGATATGACACACACACACACACACATATATGAATACATAAACATATTCAGTTGGAATTTAATGTTTATTCAAATGATAATTTGCTTCTTTATATTTGTTAAACCTTTTTAATAAAATAATACACAATACTGACTAATATATACTTATTTAAATAAGTATTAACATTTGTTAAAGATTGATATACTCATTTATTTGTCTTCCTGCCGCTGGCTGCAAGCAGCAGCCTCTTCTGACTTCCTGTTTTTAGCGACAGCTGGGCTGCGTTCAGCCCCGACAAAAACGGTGCAAAACGTTTTTTAAACGGAAACGGTGGTGCGTTGAACACTGTTCTGATGACGCAAGAGTTGCAACTATGGCAGCTGAGAAGGCCATTCTTTGTGTTCTTTTTGAAGAATTTTCGGAGCCTGATGAAATCGGTATAAATACGTGTTTAATACTGCAAAATACACTCGATGTTACAGTCACTGCCCTTGCCGTCCAGAATAAAAGAACATCCCAATCGAGTGAAGGGATTTGTGGAAACTGTGGTTCCTAATTACTGTGATCCAACATTTGCCTCGCATTTCAGGATGAAAAGAGATAAGTTTATTAAAGTGTCACTCCATAATACATTAGCAAAATATATAAATATGTATAGTACGTTTATGTTACATTAATCAGTATTTAGCACACAATAGAAGACATTGCAATTACTAAATGATATTTAGACAGACTTAAAGAAGTTCTAGATCTATACTTGTGCTCTTATTATTTCCGTTATTTTGCCTTTAATGTAAATAAACATGTGCAAACAATATACTTGCTCTTGTGAATTTATTTTGATGTTAATTACATTGTGCGAGCTGTCTCTTTAATACCTCGTGGTTTATATACATGCTGCTGAGCGGCCTCTAGAGTGATGCTGATTAAACCTTCCCTCTGCCATGCCTCTCACTGGCCTCTTGCATGGTGTGATAAGCGCTAGGGGTTGTTCAAGACATGGATAGCCACCATCAGCTAAGATGAAATACCCTGGTGGAGGGTAAGTCCCTCTAGCATAGATGAGGCTGTTTCTCAGTATGCATGCATCATGCACACTACCTGGATATCCCACAAAGATGTTAATGAAATGGCCCTGGTGGTCACACACTGCCTGAGGCACAATAGATGGAAACATCTGGTTTCTGTAGGCTTGACCAGCGGGACATTTCATTCTGATGTGGCAGACATCCAATGCCCCAGCCACCTTCTGAAAGGCACGGTGCCCTGCCAGGCGAGCAATACCATCTCCCACAGACTGGACATCAGCCTCTGTCTGTGGGAGATGAATAATCATGGGTAAGATGAGTAACATCTCACCAGTCACTCTGTGCACCACCCTATGGACAGTTGGTAGGGGTATTCCGAAGGCCCTGCAAACTACTCTGTAGGAACTACTCAAAACAGGAACACCAGCGTTTCCAGAGTCGGGCCCCAACCATGATGCCTCTCCATTCCCAGCACTCTCAGGAGTTGATTGATGGCCTCCCTGCTGAGACGAACATCAGGCCTTGTATCCTCTCCACCAAAGAAACGCCAAAGGACTGGAACACTCATATTAAGTCTACAGTAGTGCTGGACCTGGGGGAAAACAATCACAATGTGTCCATGTTTTCAGTGAACGCATGTTTACTGTAGCAGACTAGTTCTTACTACAAAATTAACACAAACAGTTCTTTCTTGCATGTGTTTCAACTATTGAAAAGGGATTATTCTGTGGTGTTTAAAAAGACCTGTCTGATAAAGAAGCTGAAAACTTCTATCACTATCTAAAACATTTAAGCATTAACCTATTACACCTGCAATTAGTTATCCCCCCATATAAATAATAAATAAATTAAAAAAAAAATTATTTTGTAAACCTCACCACATCGTTTGCAAAGATGTAAGCACAGAAGAAAGTGCTTTCTGCATATAACAGCACAAGTGAGTAAACTCCTGTTATCCTCCATTTCCAGAAAAAGCAGCGGTATGGCCTCTACCATTTTTACCCTCTCTCTTCAAGGTTTTCGGCGCTGTGGCCGAGGGGACGGTTTATGACGTAGCCACACGAACACCTGATGCATTCTTCCAAATGAGATGAATGAAGGACGCAAAACGAAGGCTGCCTTCCAAGGATCCTTCCGATTGAGACGGTCTTCAGCAATGTTTGATGACGTAGCAGCCGAGATTTGCAGCCTTCCGTATGAGAAGCACCCATGGCTCATCTCAAACCAGCCTAATGAGTGCATTAAAAAATGCTTATAAATCACTCGTTATGCTATATTATCACCAAAGATTGGATTCAATCTTTTTGTCAACTTCTTTTCTTTAATTTAGGACTGGTTTTGTATTTATATTTGCATCTGATTAATCGTAGGCCTAATTTATCTGAGAGTAGGCACCTCATTTTTGAGTGAAAAAATGATTATTTATGATTAATTTTCACAATATTAAATAAAAACGGTTGAAATTTTGCATTGTTTTGCACAAGTCACACTCGTGGTGTTCCCGGTCAAAAATGTCCAGCCATTCAAAGTGAATGGGAAAGAATGAAAGCAATAGAAACTATTAGTGTTCAGGAGCATGTTGATCATGTTCACGTTCACATATGTACGTGTGCTTGCAAACATAAAGGCCTTGGACCTGTTCATGTTTGGATGCATGCATACTCACGCTAACACACACACACACATACACACACACACACACACACACACATATACAAACTATTGGGAGTATTACAAGCTTTCTATTTCATCCTACGTGTCAGCTGCGTCACGCAGATACATTGTTTTCGTTCAAATCAAAGCTTAAACAACATAGACATCGTATCCATATAGCATACGCTGTTTACGTTCAGTGGATATTCTCCAAAGTGGCACCAGAGTGACATGGAGCAGACAAATTGTTGAATAAAGTCGTTATTTTTGTTTTCTTTGCGTACAAAAAGTATTCTCGTAGCTTCGTAATATTATGGTTGAACCGCTGATGTCACATGGATTATTTTACCAATCTCCTTGCTACGTTTCTGGACCTTGATCGTGGTAATTGCATTGCTGTCTAGATTTTGAACGACATGAGGGTGAGTAATTAATGACAGAATTTTTGGGTGAAGTAACCCTTTAATGTGTTCTTTCTCGTATGCCACAATGTTCAGATTTGACAGGGAACAGGAAAAGTGTTACTTTTTGCCCCTTTTCAGAAAATAAAAGCATTTCATGTTCACAGCATGTCTACGTCACTGTGTGGGAAGATTTGCATAACGCCGCCCAAATGTT
>NW_015539947.1:421906-422222 GCF_001515605.1 Sinocyclocheilus anshuiensis
ACCGTGGACGAAGCGGAGTTCAGCCCGGGGTCGTCACATGTGGTTGCCGCAAGCCCACCGGCCGCTCCTGCGTCGAATCCGCCGGCCGCTGCTCACTCAAGCCGGCCTCCGCTCACTCTAGGCCTCCGCCTTCGCTCACTCAAGCCCGCCGTATGTGACGCTGTGTGTTTCCTTATGAATGCGAAAACTACTTTGTTTGGCCTTCCTAAAGAGGACACGACTAGAAATCAGTGGTTAAATTGCATTTACAACACTGTTCCAGAACAGTTCAACCCAAATATTCAGATGTGTGCAGCACATTTTATGGAGGACTGTT
>NW_015539947.1:423007-423684 GCF_001515605.1 Sinocyclocheilus anshuiensis
TATGTGGAAAATAATGTGTTTTTTTAACCTTAAACTGCATAAACACATTGCATTACACCAAATACATAACATAATGTTCTTTTTAGCAGCATCATATGACCCCTTTAAGCCTGCATTTCAGCCAGGGCCGACTTTTTTACGCCCCTAGTGCCGGACTTCAGGCCAATTTTCACATCATAGTTCAGACACGGGCCGGGCCTCAGGACTGTTTTAGGCTTCTCCTTATTTTTAGCTTTTAGACATCCATCAATTAGTGATGGAAACAATACGAGACCATGCTACTGCAACTGTCAAGAGCGGCTCGACGGTGTATAGTGTCCCGCCAGCAGCAGCAGCAGCATGTAGCCTATGTTTCTGAGTCAGCCTTTTCTGAGTCCGTGTCGCAAGGATGAAGATGACGATCCTGACTCGGCATCTCCTCAGACGCGCCTTTAGAGAGAAGTGCATCTTTACGGATTATGATTATAATGAAAGAGTTTTTGTTTTTAATTAGTTTTATTTCATTAAGTAGTAATTTAAAGCTTTCTATAGATATATTTATCATGTCTGTGAGGCATGTATTCGCTGACTTTCAGTTCATTTTTGTAAGCGCTCCTGTTCAAGAGACGGCAGAAAGCGCATCATGTTTGTTTTCTTTATTTTATAAAAGCACAACGTTTTGTTGATATTGTGAGTGA
>NW_015539947.1:423748-438353 GCF_001515605.1 Sinocyclocheilus anshuiensis
TGGTTCATTTTTGTGAAGCGCTCCTGTTCAAGACGAGACGGCAGAAAGCGCATCATGTTTGTTTTCTTTATTTTATAAAAGCACAACATTTTGTTGATATTGTGAGTGCACACAAATAAAAGCAGACCCTTTACAGTTCCGAATGATGTATTACTCTTACCTTTATGAGCAAAAATGACGGCGTATCCACTGAAAAAAACACAAGTGTTCGCACTGGCGCCTCCATGTCCTGCAAAGCGCGCTTTAGCTTGCACTCTCCGCACAAACTATTGGATACAGCGCACGTTTATCTATGTTTAACGTTTAAACATTGTTATATGCTTGAACTGTTTTATATGTATAGATTTGGTTTTAGGCAAGTCGTGATGATTTGAGAAGGCTAACATAGGCTATCAGCTCACTGTCTGCCGTTGGCCGCTTGGCCGTTAGGCTACTTTAAAAAAACAAAAACTTATATTTAAAGAACAAAAAATGCTCCAAACGGTTTTTCTAAATTAACTTTTTTTAAAAACGAAACGAAATATAATCACTTCGCCATTACATACAAAACTGAACTATTTTAATAGCTGAAACAGTAATATAATCTGTTTTGGGAGAAGGGAAAAAAAGACGGACTCGGGCCGGTAATTCTTATAAGCTGTCAGACACGGGCCGGGCTAGGGCCTATATTTGAGATCTGTGCAGGGCTCTACCAGGAACTATGATGAAGCAGCATTAAATATATAGCGTTATGTCAAAATACTAATTTATTTAATTTGAAATTAAACAAATATAATCCTGATAGTATTCCCACTTTGTACAAAATGTAACTGTAATCTGAATACTTTCCTCCATGTCCTGCAAAGCGCGCTTTAGCTTGCACTCTCCGCACAAACTATTGGATACAGCGCACGTTTATCTATGTTTAACGTTTAAACATTGTTATATGCTTGAACTGTTTTATATGTATAGATTTGGTTTTAGGCAAGTCGTGATGATTTGAGAAGGCTAACATAGGCTATCAGCTCACTGTCTGCCGCTGGCCGCTTGGTCGTTATTTTAAAAAACAAAAATTTATATTTAACGAACAAAAAATGCTCCAAACGTTTTTTCTAAATTAACTAAATAAAAAAACTAAACGAAATATAATAACTTCGCCATTACATACAAAACTGAACTATTTTAATAGCTGAAACAGTAATATAATCTGTTTTGGGAGAAGGGAAAAAAAGACGGACTCGGGCCGGTAATTCTTATAAGCTGTCAGACACGGGCCGGGCTAGGGCCTATATTTGAGATCTGTGCAGGGCTCTACCAGGAACTATGATGAAGCAGCATTAAATATATAGCGTTATGTCAAAATACTAATTTATTTAATTTGAAATTAAACAAATATAATCCTGATAGTATTCCCACTTTGTACAAAATGTAACTGTAATCTGAATACTTTGTTTTTTTATGTAACTGTAACGGATTACAGTTACTAGATTTTTGTATCCTGATTACATAACGCCGTTACATGTATTCCGTTACTCCCCAACCCTGACTCTGGGACAGAGTGTTCATGCTTTTGCTACTTCCTCTCCCAATCCCCTAGACAGGAGGGGACCGTAACAAGTGGGGGCTCGTCCGGGATTTGAACCCGGGACCTCTCGTAATATATTGTTATTTTTTTTAATCAAGTGTTTTATTGTACTAAATAAAATTTAAAAAAAATAAAAAATATATATATATATTTGTTTATCTTAGCTGACCAATTGGAGGCGATTTTAAGATTCATATTTTCAGGCTAATTGACATTTACCTAATTGTTTCATTGAAATGTGTCTCTGCTGATTTCACATAAAATTGTGTATAACAATATAATATATTTCCTCTAATGTTGATTTGTGTTACACAGAATAAATGAGAATAAATAAATGTAATCTTTATTAAAGTAAATGTATGCACAAGATTCTTGCTAATCATATTTATTTCTAAATCACTTTACTCAATGCAGATTGTTTCAAAGCACCTTTAGAGTAATAAACAGGAAGTCTATAATTGCTCATATATTTAATCTTGTAATTGCTTTGATTTCAGCTCTAAAGCAACTCTACAGAAGACGATGTAGTGTCATTGTTGAGCTCAATTCAAAGAGTTCAAAATTAAGCTAAAATAATTGAATACATTTGTAATTTCTTCTTTAGAATCAGTGTGGCTTTACTGACATCTAGTGAAGAAACTGAGCAACTGACTCAAAACTGAACATTACAAAACATGATAGTGAAAATAAGAATATCAAGTAAACACACTTGATGGTACATCATATTATATTTAGACATTATAAAACCAAGCTTTGTCAAATTTTGAACTTAAAAGAAAAAAACACCCTTTGGAGTCAGGCTAAAATCTACCATTAGGTATGTCAAAAGATTATTAACAATTTATGTTTAAAGTTATATTTTTTTAAGCAAATTTGAATAAATATCGCATATCGTAAGTGTTTGTTTCACTAAATCTGATTTTAAATCTGATTTTCTTCTCTGAATTTTAACCCGGCCCTCTCGGATGATTGACAGCAGGAGGACCCAATCATCACGTCTCCTGCAAAAGTGAAAGTAAAAGCAGAGAGCGGCAGAAAAGAGCACAAAGAACAGCAAACAACATCCAAATGCCACACATATATTATCAGGTGTTTGCTTACCGATAAATGTGAACAATTTTGGATCAGAAAGGAGGTTCATCAAGAGTTAAAATCAATTTATTATTAAATCTGATTCTGAATCATTCAATCAGTTTATGGCCATCAATCACTTCAGAAACCATTAAAATAAAATAAAAATTCTCTGTGACTTAGAATTTTAACAGCATTTATTTAGTTGAAAACTCCCAAGTCCTTCTTGCCATTATTGACGGTGACTGTTTCTCAATGAAAACCATGAGGTTTAACCATGAGCTTTTAACCACTATTTAACCATTGTTTTGCTACACTAACCATAGTTTAACCATGGTATTTGTAGTAAAACTGTGGTTATACAAATGGTAATCAATACACCAAAAAAAAAACATGGTTATTGTACTTTTAACTATAATAAAACCATGTTGCACCTGTTGTGACAAAAGTGCTTGCTGCCCTATCTTAAAAAACTGATAATAGATCACCACACACAATTCAAATGTCTTTATGCTGACAGGATAATTCTTAAACACCATTTTATGAAGTATTACAACTTTATTTGGACCTCTTTCCAAATTGTGGTGCATTAGGTTTGAAGCGAAACATAAACCCCTTAAGCGACAGGCCCAAGTACTATGCAACTTCAGAAATATTTCAAAGACTCTGGCTCATAAACATCAGATTCAGCAGATGTACCACTGGAAATTAAACTCATCACTCAATTTTGAAATGACTGTGCCCAATGCTTTCCCAGCTATGATTGCATCTTTGTACAAGGGCGACAAATTGCTTGACAACAGACTCTCATTTTGAGACTCTCACTTACACCAGTTCAATTCATGTGACCAACACAATATCAGCTTCTTGGGGACGACATATAGGACATGATGCATTCTGCCTTTAAAAGCAGATCAGAGCAGAAAGAGGAGAACATTTATTTGGTGAAGTTATACACATATTATACACAAAAAGAATGTGCACTTATGTTCCTGAGTTTCAAAAGTGAAATATTTTGATGAGCACCTCTTTTCTTTTAATGTCATCAAAACCAAAGAATTTGACTGGTGATTTAATGGGTTATTGATCATTAGATATTGTATCATTTTGTGATCAGCAATATGTCACTCTTGGATACAACATTTTTGTTAATTTGTTAGAGACGTTTTTGGTTAATGATGAATTGGTTTGTGAGCAGGTCAACGCTGTAAGTAAATGAATACAATTTTCAAGTTCATTAGTATATTTCTGTGTGTTGATAAATTTGAGAACAAGTTGAGAAAGTTTGGTCTTATGTTGGAAATGGTTTCAGACATTGTTCTATTTGACATTGTATCCGACAGTACATGAGATATATTAACAGTATTGTTTGTATAATATTAATTCCATGTTAATGATTCAATGTGATATTATGATAAAAGTGTATTCTGATCCAGCATTTTTAATAATCTTTTATATTAAAACTGTAAATAATCACTCAGTAATACACAGTTGTGTTAGATATATACAACAAATGCATTTACTAAGGTAACACTTTTGTCTGTTTTGAATTTAACAATATGTGTTGTCCCTGAGCATACTAAGAGTGTATACTCTCTTTAAATTGTTTCTACATTAAATGTGAAAGTATATAAAATACATTAAAAACTTTAATGTTGGGTGTGATAAATCACGATTAATTACAGAAAATGTGTGATTAGTTATAATTAGTTTTGAGTTATAGTTATAGAATTAGTTATGTTTTAAATGATTGACAAGTTTCTGAACTTTCTTTTTTTTCAGAGAGGAAGATCACCCTTATTGGAAAAACAGGAGATGGCAAAAACAGTGCAGGGAATACAATTCTTAGAAAATAAGTATTCATTCCTATAGCGTCAGCTAATTCTGTCACAGCTAGATCTGTTAAAAGTGATGGAATGGTGGATGGAAGAAACATCACAATTATTGACACACCAGGATCCTTTGACACAGATTGTGATTATAAGGAGATAATATGAGATCATAAAATCTATCATTGAATGTGCTCCCGCTGTTCATGCCTTTGACATTGTTCTGAATGTTGGAAGATACACAAGACATGAAAATGAGGTGGTACAACAATTCCGGAACACAGTGACAGAGGAACATGTCCTGAAACACACAGTGATCTTATTCATTCATGGTGAGCAACTAGAAGGCCAGACCATTGAAGGATTTGTTCAGGCTAAATCCAAATGACCAGAGCTTGTCAATAAATGTGGAGGTCGCTGTCATGTCATTGACAACAAACACTGGTAAAACCATCGGTGGGGTTTCAAGAGAAACAGTGTTCAGGTGAAAAACTGCTGGACACCATTGACAAAATGGTGAAAGAGATCAGCTGCTACAAAAATGAGCTGCTTCAAAAGATTCAAGAGGAGATGAAAAAAATTGTGGACAATTTGTCTCCAGAAGGGAAGCAAGAAAAAGCAAAAGGATTTTTAAAAAAAATCTGGAACACCAGGGATGCTGACTGGTGCTTTTCTGTACAGTAAAACCCCCCAGTGTTAAATTAACAATCTCTGTTTTATATAATCCTCACTCAGAGGGTTAAAAAAGAAATGCTGTTTGTGGAGTTGTTTAACCCTTCTGCGGTCTTCGGTCATTTCTGACCTGAAAAGTTTACGTTTTGAATTTTTAAAAATCACAGCTTCATCAGAATGGTATGAAACTTGGTGACTTTTATGGAACTTGGAATGTGAACACAGAAAAAATTGAGGCCATGGTTCGAACAGGCTAAGTGGTCGTAAAAAAATAGTCACACTCTTGGTCTTCGGTCAAAAATGACCGACCATAGGAAATTAATGGGAAATGGACAAAAACACAACAATTCAGAGAATTTGTGTGTGCACAATCTACAAATCAGCCACGATGCAATGAAGGGGTGAAACTCTAAAACATCAAGAGTGCAAAACAGACAGACACACACACACTTATACACACAAACACCTATAGACTGGTGTGACTGTAACACAGCAAATATGTAAAATAAAATCAATAATTCAACCACAATGCAGTAAAAAAGTGGCCCGCAAGGAAGGGGTTACACTCTAAAACATCAAGAGTGCAAAACAGACACATCCACTCACACACACACACACACACACACACACTTACACACACTCACAGACACACAAACACACACATGCACAATTATACACACTCAAATGGAATAACCATATATCCAAAATGAGTCAGAAGTCTGAAATAAGAGGTTGAAATCAGATCAGACCCAAAAGGATTAAACTCTGATAAAGCATTCCTTTTAATTGTTGTTACATTTTTATAGAATTTGAATGCTTTGTGTAACAAAATGCTTTCTCTGTGTTCAGGTTTGACTGTAGTAGTAATAATGCAAAAAGTGATATTTCAGATCAACATTTCTAACAAAATAAATATATAAACCTTGACAAAATGTAGTCTTTGAGAATGTCTTAATATACATTCAAGTCCACAACTTAATATAAGTAAGCAATTATGTCTAAAAACAACTAGGGCATTCACAAGCCTCTCCATAAAGTGCTATACAGGCATTTAGAGGTTACACCATGAAATTACATGTTTTTCTTTCTTTGCTGTCACCAGGTGGCGCTAATCTGCATTCAAAATTTGTATTTGAAATGCCTAGTCTCTATTTTAATCTGAAATACTGCATTAATTGAAAAATAATATTGAAAAAAAATTTTTTTTTTTTAACTATTTTCAATGGGAAAAATTGTTCATAATTATTGTATAAATATGAATTAGTACCATAAAATTCTCTCCAAATACAAAAGAAAAAATATTACTGAATAAAAATATATTACATTGATTTTACTGGGGGGGGATTTAATGATCTTGAGAGATTTAATGTCTTCTTTTATTTCAGGTGATTTCATCTAAGGCTGTGGCTAAAGTCAGTTGTAGTTCTTGTTTCTCTTTTTTCTGTTCTTGTTTCTCTTTCGTTCCGTGATTCAGCTTGTTAGCAGTAGGTGTTTTTATTTTTTTTATTAATGGTCAGTTGTCACTCAATTAATCAACTAATTATCTCATTAACTTTAACACTACTTCAGTGTTACTTTTTTAACTCTCTGAATGAAGATTATTTAAACTGTGAGCATTAATTTAACACTAGGAGTTTTACTGTGTGGGTATAGGCGTTGAAACAGCTGCAGTTCCCTTTCAGTCGGTCACTCTCGACGTCACGTCGGATGACCAACGAATTGGGATCTCGCTTAGAGAGACCAATCCACTTCGAGTGTAAACTAAACGAGCCAATGCACATTGGCATGCGATTATTGCATCCAGCTGCCGCTGATCACAGTGTGAGTATAAGTAGGCAACAGGTGCAGCGCATATTCAGCTTTTCGCTTAAGAGCCGAGCGGTTTCATCGTTCTGCTCCTGACCTTCTGCTTATCGAGTGATCTACAGATCGCGTAAAAGCACGCTCTTCGGAAGCTCTCGTGCTGGCGGTACGGTGCTTCAGCGGCGGTGGTTCTTCCCGTGTCGAGTGGGTTGCACACATCAGGCTGCACTATCCCATTTGTGTTGCAGGCGGCCATCTCCCCTGTGCACTTCAGCACACTAAAAGAGCAATTCTAAAAGAGCTAACTCTAAAAGAGCATTCACGGGTGGACGTCTTTTTAAAGACACGTCTTTTTAAAGATGCCTTTCCACCCGTGCGTTTCAGAATGCGGTCGTTACCTGGCGCTGGGCGATGGTCACGGTTGCTGCCTCATGTGTCTGGGCATTAAACATGCTGAGGTGGCGTTCGCGGATGAGTCATGTTCCCATTGCGGGAGAATGACCGTCGCAGAGTTGTGGACCAGGCTCCGTTTCCTGCAAAGAGGCGGGGAGCCCGTGCCTCTGCCTAGATCTAGGGCAGTAGCTGGATTGGTCTTACGGTGATGGTGAGGAATTCCCCTCCGAGGAACCAACCTCTGAGGGCTCCACCTTCCACCAGCACTTCGCAGCCAATCGAGCTGCCCAGGGAACAGGCTGGACCCTCCCGTGGGGTACCTTCGGGCAAGCCAAAGGTAAACAGGACAAAACCAAATTCAGTTCCCTTTCAGTCGGTCACATGCGACGTATGTCGGAACTGACCGACAAATTGGGGATCGCTTAGAGAGACCAATCTACTTCGAGTGTAAACTAAACGAGCCAATGCACATTGGCATGCAATGATTGCATCCCTACTTCTAGCAGTAGCTGGACTGGTCTTACGGTGATGGTGAGGAATTCCCCTCCGAGGAACCAACCTCCGAGGGCTCCTCCTTCCACCGGCACTTCGCAGCCACCGAAAGAACAGGCTGGACCCTCTCATGGGGTACCACTTGTATCCTTTGGTGCTCCCCCGACGATCGGATGTTGATCGCTGCATCGGAGAGTGAGCCAGACCTTTCTGTAGTTGATGATCCAGCAGCGCTGGCCAGCAATGCCGGATACGGATCTGGAAATGGTGGCTATGCTTGCCCGGGCCGCCGAGAGCGTCGGGCTCGAGTGGAAACCTCTACCGTGTCCCGAACCCTCAAGGCTGGATGATTGGTTTCTCGGGGTGGCTCAGGCTGGTTCTCAGGGCCCCATCCCAGTGCCTTTCTTCCCGGAGGTGCATGATGAGCTCACTGGGTCGTGGACGGCACCTTTCACTGCCAGAAACCGCCCTGGTGGCTCATCCTCCCTCAACACCATCGACGGTGGGGATGAGCTCACTGGGTCGTGGATGGCACCTTTCACTGCCAGAAACTGCCCCATTGGCTCGTCCTCCCTCACCACCCTTGACGGTGGGGAAGCACGGGGGTATATGGAAGTCCCTCCGGTGGCGATGCAATTGTGTCCAAATACTGCTGGCACAAGGCACTGAAGGACCTGCACAAGGGTGGTTACGACCCAGAAGTTCTCAAAGAACTCCGTACCGCTACTGACCTCGCTGAGGGAAACTGACAAGACTCGGTTTTTAAATGCCCCCGTGTCCTAGACCGGCCTCTTCGGCGCCGCAGTAGAGAACTTCGCCCAGCAGTTCTCCGCCACACAGAAGCAGACTGAGGCCATTAAACACATCCTGCCCTGGCGTGCAGCTGCTGCCTCCACCCGTCCTTACGGGACTTACAAATAAGAAAAAGTAATTAAAACTAAAAGCTAAAACTCTATAAATACTATATATATATATATACACATTTAAAAAATAAAAGAAATGAAATAAAAATGACAAATGCATACAACAACATTTCAAAACTAAACATTTAAATGAAAACAAAAAAATATAAAACTAAAACTTAATAAAAAACCTATATAGACATAATAAAAAACTAATAAAATGACAACATTACTACAACTGTAACTAAAACTAAAATAGATAACTAATACAAATCAAATTACATTAGTTTATCAGTAATCCTAAAAAAATAACACTGAGCCAGACACACATGCTAAAGTAACAACAACTTACTGACACATAGTAAGAAATGGTTATAAAAAACTGAAACAGAAGTGAAACAAGTAGTAGCGATATTATGCGATATCTAACTTGCCCTTTTACTTCTCCATCTCATTTAGGATGCTTTTATAATACACAGACAGAGTCTTCTGGATGAACAACTTCTATGAGAGGACCAAGTGGCCTCAGCATTTCAAGATCAGACTGTGGATGTTGCCCCGTTTTGGGGGCCTCAGGCATTTTCTAGAAGTTAAAAAGCCTTAACAGACGATGGTTGCGTTCCATCGACCTCTGGGTTATGGGCCAAGCAAGCTCCCGCTGTGCAACTCTGCTGTAATTTACGTCACCCCAGATGGGACTCGAACCCACAATCCTTTTCTAGAAGTTAAAAAGTCTTAGCAGAGGATGGTTTCGAGCCATAGACCTCTGGGTTATGAGCCCAGCACTCTTCCGCTGCGCCAATCTGCTGTACATCACCCCAGATGGGACTCGAACCCACAATCCCTTACTTAGAGAGATAGGACCTTATCCATTAGACCACTGAGGCTGTTATGCAGTAGTTAACTTGCCCTTTTACTTCTCCATCTCATTCAGGATGCCTTTAAAACACACAGACAGAGTCTTCTGGATGAACAACTTCTGTGAGAGGACCAAGTGGCCTCAGCATTTCAAGATCAGGCTGTGGATGTTGCCCCGTTTTGGGGGCCTCAGGCATTTTCTAGAAGTTAAAAAGCCTTAACAGACGATGGTTGCGTTCCATCGACCTCTGGGTTATGGGCCAAGCAAGCTCCCGCTGTGCAACTCTGCTGTAATTTACGTCACCCCAGATGGGACTCGAACCCACAATCTCTGGCTTAGGAGGCCAGTGCCTTATCCATTAGGACACTGGGGCTGTTATGCAATAGCTAACTTGGCCTTTTACTTCTCCATCTCATTCAGGATGCCTTTAAAATACACAGACAGAGCCTTCTGTATGAACAACTTCTATGAGAGGACCAAGTGGCCTCAGCATTTCAAGACCAGGCTTTGAATGTTGCCCCTTTTTTGAGGGCTCAGGCATTTTCTAGAAGTTAAAAAGTCTTAGCAGAGGATGGTTTCGATCCATCGACCTCTGGGTTATGGGCCCAGCACGCTTCCGCTGCGCCACTCTGCTGTAGAAAGAAAAACAAGCGTCACCCCAGATGGGACTCGAACCCACAATCCCTGGCTTAGAGGAATAGGACCTTATCCATTAGGCCACTAAGGCTGTTATGCAGTAGTTAACTTGCCCTTTTACTTCTCCATCTCATTCAGGATGCCTTTAAAACACACAGACAGAGTCTTCTGGATGAACAACTTCTGTGAGAGGACCAAGTGGCCTCAGCATTTCAAGATCAGGCTGTGGATGTTGCTCCTTTTTGGGGGGCTCAGGCATTTTCTAGAAGTTAAAAAAACTTATCAGAGGATGGTTTCGAGCCATCGACATCTGGGTTACGGACCCAACACACTTCCGCTGTGCCACTCTGTTGTACATCATTCCAGATGAGACTCGAACCCAGGACCTTATCCATTAGGCCACTGGGGCTGTTATTTACTTTTACTTTAAGCCCCTCAAAAAGGAGCAACATCTACAGCTTGATCTTGAAATGCTGAGGCCACTTGGTCCTCTCATAGAAGTTGTTCATCCAGAAGACTCTGTCTGTGTATTATAAAAGCATCCTGAATGAGATGGGATGAGAAAAGGGCAAGTTAGCTATTGCATAACAGCCCCAGTGGCCTAATTGATAAGGCACTGGCCTCCTAAGCCAGGGGTGATGTACAGCAGAGTGGCGCAGCGGAAGCGTCGCCAAGGGCGCCCCCCTGCTCCCGCGCAGCAAACGCAGCAGCCTTCAGCAAAGCAGCGCCATGGTGCCGGTCGCAAGGCAGCCGCCCCGCACGTCCAGGCCCCTTGCCAAACCTGGTGGCAAGCGCAAGAGCAAGAGGCCCTGAGACGGGCGACCCAGAGATGGAGGGATCTGCTCTTCGGGAGATGGTGAATGCACCACTCCCTCCCCCGGAGGAGGGCCGGGTAGAGAATCTTTTGTTTCCTTTTTTTCTGCCACTGACCTCGCGAGATGGTGAACGCACCACTCCCTCCCCCAGAGGAGGGCCGGCCGGAGAATCTTGTTTCTTTTTTCCCTGCCACTGACTTCACGGTCAGTGGTAATCAAAACCTCGACAAATGAGCAATTTCTTCTATCTCTGGGTCCCCAGAGGGGACAGGGAGTTGTGGATGAGCCAGTCTCGGATGTTTCATGTTCAATGTAGTTACAGTGTAAATACACATTTGCGGGCTGTAAATTAAAGGGGTGCTTTGTTCCCCTTGTTCCATGTAGTTACAGGGTAAATACAACAGTTGCGGGCTGTCAATTAAAGTGGTGCTTTGTTCCCCCCTTGTTCCATGTAGTTACAGGGTAAATACAACAGTTGCGGGCTGTCAATTAAAGTGGTGCTTTGTTCCCCCCTTGTTCCATGTAGTTACAGGGTAAATACAACAGTTGCGGGCTGTCAATTAAAGTGGTGCTTTGTTCCCCCCTTGTTCCATGTAGTTACTGTGTAAATACACATTTGCAGGCTGTAAATTAAAGTGGTGCTTTGTTCCTCCCTTGTTTCATGTAGTTAAAGGGGAAATACAACATTTGCAGGCTGTAAATTAAAGTGGTGCTTTGTTCCCCCCTTGTTCCATGTAGTTACAGTGTAAATACACATTTGCGGGCTGTAAATTAAAGTGGTGATTGTTTCCCCTTGTTCCATGTAGTTACAGGGTAAATACAACATTTGCGGGCTGTAAATTAAAGTGGTCCTTGTTCCCCCCTTGTTCCATGTAGTTACAGGGTAAATACAACATTTGCGGGCTGTAAATTAAAGTGGTCCTTGTTCCCCCCTTGTTCCATGTAGTTACAGGGTAAATACAACATTTGCGGGCTGTAAATTAAAGTGGTCCTTGTTCCCCCCTTGTTCCATGTAGTTACAGGGTAAATACAACATTTGCGGGCTGTAAATTAAAGTGGTCCTTGTTCCCCCCTTGTTCCATGTAGTTACAGGGTAAATACAACATTTGCGGGCTGTAAATTAAAGTGGTCCTTGTTCCCCCCTTGTTCCATGTAGTTACAGGGTAAATACAACATTTGCGGGCTGTAAATTAAAGTGGTCCTTGTTCCCCCCTTGTTCCATGTAGTTACAGGGTAAGTGGCTACAACAAATTGCTCTGAAACGATTGTTTATACAGTAGGTCATACATACATACATTATATATCAGGTAATATACCAATAAACATGGTGGACTGTTTTATTTCATTCAAATAGTTTGAAATTTACTAAAGGCCTACTGCTGGGTTGAACCCAAAATGGGTTTTAAAATTAAAATCACACACAATATGACAACAGTAACAACATAGGCCTCAGATAACCTAATAAAAGATTAAAATTTATTACAGCAGTTCAGAAAAAAGCAAAGCAACTCCATATTTAAACAGCTTATACAATTAAACCAAATTCTTTTGAAAGGCTTGTTTAAGAACAAATTTAAGACTTTGTTCAATTTGTTCATGTTTTTCACCCACTGATGAAGTTAAACTATTATGACCAAACCATTACGCCAATAACGCCAGTAACACACAGTAATAAACACTGAAAGTCAAGATTAAACTGTGTATTATAGCGAACTGACAGGATTTTACCGTCTTTGATTTTACCGTTTTGATCCACGTCCTCAAGCACCATTTTGACTAGTTCACAGTTCCCGGTTTTACCGCTCATCAGTCGCTGCTCAATGTTGTGAGAACTTACTCGGACAAAACGCTCCAGTTTTAAAAGAACACATTCCGGTCAGTTTCAAAAATCTCTCCTCTCCTCTTCGCTTCGTCTTCTTATATTTTTGACACATATTCCTGTCATGAGTGCCGCAAACACGGATAGACTCATCTCATGCGCCATTCCAGCTGTATCCAGTTTGCGCTCACCACATTCACTGCTCCAGTTTTAAAGGAACACACTCCAGACAGTTTCAAAGTTGTCCCTCGTCTGCGCTTTGATTAGTGTTCTCCTATTTTCCACACATGTTCCCGTCTTAAAGGGGTCATATGATGGAATTAAAATTTTTCCTTTCTCTTTGAAGTGTTACAAGCTCTTGTTGCATAAAGAAGATCTGTAAAGTTGCAAAGACTAAAGTCTCAAATCCAAAGAGATATTCTTTATAAAAGTTAAAAGTCAACCACGCCTACCTAAAACGGCTCGTTCTAACACGTCTACGTCACGATGTGGGAAGATTTGCATAATGCCGCCCAAATGTTCATGCAAAGAAAGAAGGTGTAACTTTTATTCTCGCTGTAGTATTGTTGTTGCCGCCATGTTGTGAAGACGCTGTGTGTTTGTGTTCTGTGTGTTTCGTTGTGAAAGCAAAACTACTTTATTTGGCCTTCCAAAAGAGGACGATATCCGCTTCGTCATGCCTGGAGCTGATCCATGCTGGTCACTGAGGAAATACATCAACTTCGCACTGTGGATTGCCGGATCGGCTTTCATAGTGGACGAAGCGGAGTACAGCCCGGGGTCGTCACATGTGGTTGCCGCAAGCCCGCTGGACGCTCCTTCGTCGAATACACCAGCCGCGTCGTTCTCAAGCCCACCCGCCGCCGCTCACTCAAGCCGGCCTCCCCTCACTCTAGCCAGCCCGCCTCCGTTCACTCTAGGCCGCCGGATGCTGTTCACTCTAGCCCGCCGTGTGAAACTACTTGGCCTTCCAAAAATGGACACGACTAGAAATCAGTGGTTAAGTTGTATTTACAACACTGTTCCAGAACACTTCAACCCAAATATTCAGATGTGTGCAGCACATTTTATGGAGGACTGTTTCCTGATCCTGGTAGAGTAGACTACAATGCCAGCTGTTCTGACTCACAGACTGTAAGTACGTTTTCATTTTAAGGATTTGCCACTGATGATTAAAATGCGAGTTTTGAGCAGTTTAGAGTAGCGCTTGTTGTTTGTAATTTCTCTGATCACAAATGCAGACAACATCATATGACCCCTTTAAGCACCGCAGTCATGGATTTCGTCGCACACAGAACCGTTCACGTCACGCATTCAGCGACTTGCTGCATGCTCTATTTCACATCCTCCACATTCCTAGCACCGTCGGGTTACTTTGATATCAACCCAAACTGGGTAAAATCAAGTCAGCTTCCTAACCCAACAGTCTCAACCGAGCGTTTGGATTGAAACCTTTTTATTCAGGCAAGGGTACCTTTATTGTACCACCCCGTAACGGACAATATGTACACAATTAGATTAGTAAAACAAGAAATAGATTTTTAAAATATTATGTTTTCCAAATAGTAAAATGTCCCTTTTTTAGAATCTATCAATAGAAAGTATGTAATTTAATGCATTTCTTTATTCTTAGATTTTTAATCTTGAAAAATGAATTCAACATTTCAATCGCCTCTGTTACAGAGGAGGCTCCCGTACCGCCTCCTCCGCACCACCAGAGGGAACCGTCTCCCGCATATTAGCCATTGCC
>NW_015539947.1:438476-440183 GCF_001515605.1 Sinocyclocheilus anshuiensis
TTCTCTGCAAATGGATCCACACGCTTCTGACTTGTCACAACAGAAGACTTCGCCACACAGCGATCCAGCAGCGGTCGCGCAACTATCTACAGAGCTAGCTACACAGGCTTCACAGCTCACCATGCACCAACACCAGCTAAACCAGCTTACTACTTTAACCGAGGAGCTGGTCAAAGCACTGGAAGGGCTCAACCTATCGTCACCCGCAGCCGCCTCTCAACAGCCGCCTACTCACAGTAACCCTCCACCATCTTAGACACGATAGAACATCTGAATCTTCAAAATCCGCCACCTCCTGAATGCCCTGCTAACCTCACCTACATCACTGAATCCCTTCGACCACGACTTATAACCCAAGTACATGTAACTCTCAGTTCGGGTCATCCTGGAATCACTGCCACAGAAAGCCTACTCAAGAACCGATTCTGGTGGACCACGTTGCTGACTGACACAACCAAATTCATCCAGAACTGTATCACATGCAACACATCCAAATCCCCGAGACAACTTCAACTTGCTAAATCCACTACCTACACCACAGCGACCTTGGTCTCATATTGCCATCAATTTCATCACCGACCTGCCCAAGTCTCAAGGTAACACCACTATACTCACCATTGTTGACCGATTCTCCAAAGCCTGCAGTCTGATTCCGTTGCCTAAACTCCCCACATCCTTCGAAACCGCTGAACTACTTTGTAACCATGTGTTCCGTTTCTACGGATTACCCGATGACATAGTGTCCGATCGCGGACCCCAGTTCACTTCTAGGGTATGGTCCGCCTTTTTCAGGCATCTCAATGTGAACATCAGCCTCACTTCCGGCTACCACCCCCAATCCAACGGGCAAACTGAGCGCCTGAATCAGGAGGTGATACGATTCCTCAGATCCTACTGCCAACAGCAACAATCGGATTGGAGCAGATACTTGCTATGGGCAGAATATGCCCAAAACTCATTGAGGAGACCCTCCACCGGTATTACCCCTTTCCAGTGCATCCTGGGCTTTCAACCTCCACTGTTTCCCTGGTCTGGCGAACCCACCGAATTACCTTCAGTCACAGATTGGTTGCAACACAGCGAGGAGGTCTGGGACCGGGCACATACTCACCTACTTCATGCCGTAAGGCGTCAAGAACAACAAGCCAACCGACATCGACGTCCCAGTCCCGAGTACACCCCAGGCCAATGGGTTTGGCTTTCAACCAAAGATCTACGCCTCCGACTTCCATGTAAAAAGCTCAGTCCCAGGTATGTTGGTCCCTTCAAAATTTCTAGACAAATATCTCCAGTATCATTTCATTTGGAACTGCCCTCTAATTACCGCATTTCTCCCACATTCCATGTATCACTTCTGAAACCCGCTGGTGGTCCGAGAGGAGAGACGGAGGAGGGGGCCAGACCACAGACCCCCCTGCCTTTCCTGGTTGATGGCGAGGAGGCGTATCGAGTGCACGAGTTGCTAGACTCCAGACGCCGGGGCGGTACCCTCCAGTATCTGGTCGATTGGGAGGGGTTCGGTCCGGAGGAGCGATCTTGGGTTAACGCTGGAGACATCCTGGACCCCACACTCACTGAGGAGTTTCACAGAACGCATCCGGAGAAACCGGCCCCCCGACCCCGTGGGAGACCCCGGCGTCGTGTGCTTCCTCGCGTCGGGAGCCGCTCGCAGGGGGAGGGCTCTGTTACAGAGGAGGCTCCCGTACC
>NW_015539947.1:440795-444520 GCF_001515605.1 Sinocyclocheilus anshuiensis
ACCTCATATACACACACACATATAAACCACTCACACACATAGACTCTCTGCGAAGTCTTGATTTGCCCTGGCTGTCATTTCCGAGCGTTTACCAGTGTTTGATTTTCTGTGCATCTGTTCTTGGACTGTTTCCCGTTACTCTGATTGTTATCTGCCTGCCCCGACTTGGATTGTTTCACCTGGACTCTGTTTGCTTGCCGCCTGCCCCGATCTCTCGCCTGGTACACGACTCTGTCTCAGCCTTGTCTCTGCTGTTCTCCCTTGCCGGTATTGACCCTGTATTGTCTGACCATTCTAATAAAGCTGCAAATGGATCCACACGCTTCTGACTTGTCACAACAGCCTCATTGTTTGTACTGAAAAAAACAAATTTAAAAAATACAAATAAATTTACATTTATTGGATTAGTCCACACAACAAGAACATCATTCAGCATTAATTTATGTAACATTTCATTTCCTTTCTCTACATTTTTAGCAAAATGAACCTGTGACGGGGTGGTAACTGATGTGACGGGGTGGTATGGACAAGTCATGTACACCATATGTAAAAACAGTTACTCATCAGTGATAGGCCTGCTTCTTTTTCTCTACAAGTGACCATTTATTTATAACCCTAACTCAGAATCAGAAAGAGCATTATATCCAAGTGTGTTTACACACACAAGGAATTCGTCTTGGTGTCAGGAGCTTCCAGTACAGAAAATCCAAACATAGTGCAGACATACATATAATTTAAGGTAATAAAAACAATAACAATAAAGAGAATAGGCAATAAATTGTAAATAACAAAAGATATATATATATATATATATAGAGAGAGAGAGAGAGAGAGAGAGAGAAATAAATGTCCATAAACAGAACTGTGAATGTGCATATATGCTATTTACAGATGAAGGTTTGATGAGTTATTTACAGATGTACAGTCCAGAGATGTGTTATGTATTGTTCAGGTAGGATATGGGCTGGGAGAAAACTGTTCTTGTGCCTGGCTGTTTTGGTGCTCAGTGCTTTGCAGCGCAGACCAAAGGGCAACAGTTCGAAGAGGGAGTGTACACTATCTGACCTTGAAGATCCTAACTACTTTGACTATTGGACAGGACAGTCTGTGCTTCCTAGCCTCTGCTTTCTCTTTTCTCTTCTTGTTGTGCTTCCTCGACTTTTTATGCTTTGTTCACTTAGATCTACGGTGGCCGAGAAGTGCAAAGCAAATCACAATTCTGAAAACAAAATAACAAATTACAAATGCAAATGCAAGTCTAAAAAACAAAATAACAATTCAGAAAGCACAACAATTCAGAAAACATTATAACAAGTCAGAAAACACAATGACAAATTCGAAAACAAAATAACAAGTCAGAAAACACAACGACAAATCGTTGGAACTAATCTCTGCAGGGCTGCGGCCCTCCAGGAACTGAGTTTGACACCCCTGCTTTAGATATTTTTTCCTCCTCATCAGCATCCCAACATGCACAGCATCGCTGTTGTCTCTCAGCAGTGCTTAATGTAGCCATGATGGAGACAGATCTGTCTTCAAATGTTATAAAATGTAATTCATTAAACACAGATAGTGAGTGAGTGATGAGTGACTGAAAGAGATAGTGAGTAATACGTGTAAGAGTGATATAGTAAGTGAGTGAATGAACCAAACAGGGTTAAGTTAACAGAAAAATAAATTGATTAGCCTATTAGAATCCTTGATTTCACACATCCTCACATTCAAACAGGAAGCAGAACCACTCCATTACATCCCTTACCACCACGTCACAATAAAACATGTTACGGGGTGGTATGTGACGGGGTGGTGAATTTCATCCCAAAATGGCTGCAGATCTCCCATGTAGTCAAGTTCCACACCCAGCATACATGCATTCAATCTGAAATATCATTTTCTTTGCATTAATAATGCAAAATATGCAATAATAAATTGTTTTCCCTATCTATCTTGTGTGACGGGGTGGTTGGTTTAAGAAGTCAAACTGTGGGACGCACACAAATCATAAAATATTTACAACAAAAAATATAAAATAAACAAATAAATATGTCTTATTTGTAAAAAAAAACAAAAAACCTTATTTGGTGATTATTTTAGATGCAAATGTTGCTATGTACTATTGAAAAGTGATTAAAATGAAAAGTGATTAAAATTAGTATGTTACTCTTTAAGAAAAGTATTTTATCATATATAATGTTAACAAGAACACTTGAATTAATAACTTTAAGCTTTGGAAACACACTTTGGGACATTTTTTGTGCCTTATGCATCTCATCGAATGTTGCGGACCCAAATGGCACCCGTTTCGTTGAATGACTCAAAAAGTGTGCGTCGGATACAAGTTTGCATTTGTATCGTGATGCATCGTTTCTAACATATTTACATCGGTAAAAAACTATTTATTTATATATAATTACTAGTGGATGGCTACACTTTTATTGTTTAGAAAGTGACCAATAATCTGTGACCAATATTTAAATAAAATGTAAGCTAATACAGTCCTAATTACTAAGCTTACTACTTAATTACTACTTAATGTGTGTTTCTTATAGCAGTTAAAATGTATTTTTAATTTAGTGATTTTAACTTTTAGTTTAGTGATTTTAATGCTTGCAGTGTTAGATTGTAAAGTTCTAATGCTATCTGCTCTAACTATAAAAGGTACAGCTGTCATAAAACCAGAGAAAAAGGCTGCATGGCTATGATAGTATGTGAGAGAGTCAGTGGTAATATTGCATTCCTGTTGTTCAGTGTTAGAGGAGCTCAGCTTAGTCTGACAGTTTGCCTGCCCTGGACCAGGTTAGCTTTCCAGCATAAGTTGCCACAGTGACTGATTTTGATCTTTGTTAAATTTGTTTTATGGAACCAAATCGTTTGACAGTGAGTCATGCTAACTGAAATAAGCCTGGCCTATTTCGTAAACTTGTTTTATGAAACAGGCCTCAAGCCATTAGAAGTCAGAAGATACAAGTTAATTTATGATTTGCTGTCTGCCTGAACCAAAGAAATAGATGCGATCATATTTTTTCCATTGCATCGAATCGTATTGTGTTGAATCGGATCAAAACAAAATCGGATCGCACTGCATCGTAACAGGGGTGAATCGTATCGCATCGCATCGCTAGCTACTTCATATGTATCGTCAATGTATCGTATCGTTGGCTATGCATCGAGATGCGTATCGTATCTGCCTCAGTTATGGAGATGCACATCCCTATTACAGTAGAAATCATTTGTAATTTTACAGATTATTACCCCTTTATTCCCCAAAATTAAATGTTGTTTTAATGTGTTTAATGGATTAATTGTTTTATTAGTGTAGAGTTTGCCACTAGGTGGGGATGTTTTCCCTTAGCATCTGAATTTAATTGAATTGATCTGTATTTCACTGAAAATATTGTATTTGTTTAATTATTGAATTGATTTGTGATTAATTCGTTGAAAATGTTTATTATAACTGCTAAAACTCATCCACTATATGATCACAAAACTAAAAGATTTAATTTGATTAAGAGGATTAAAAAGAAGAAAACGGTTTTAAATAAATACAGCAGAGCGAACGATGCATGCTGTGTAACTGATTTATTCTCCATGCAATGAAATCCTTATTTCCACGTGTTGTATCTCCATTGTGCAGCTCCACCAGTAAAGACATGCCAACAACAACATGCCTGTTAGATCCTGTACCCACTAAATTACTGAAAGAGTTGTTACAGGATCTAACAGGC
>NW_015539947.1:447341-453329 GCF_001515605.1 Sinocyclocheilus anshuiensis
CTCAGATGATGCCAACCCTGAAACAACATACAGAACTACCACATTTTGCTATAAGTTTGATTGCATCATATAATAATTGCTGTTAATAGTGTTCATCGTCTGTTTGATTACGTCTTTAATTGATTTTTCCGTACATTTCTGCCATATGTACATTGACTGACAGTCACCACTGATAAGCTACCACTAAATATTGTAGAAACTTAATTTGCTGTAAAGTTGCTTTGCAATGATTTGTATCGTGAAAAGCACCGTACAAATAAACTTGAATTGAAAACTTGAATTAAAGAGGCCGCCCAGGCAAGACAGTCACACTTTGTCTATTTTTGACGGATGCTGCGTCCAAGCCACAGGATGAGGCCTGCAAAAATTTGAAAAATCAAATATTAATAATAGTTTTTTTTTTTAATCCAGTTGCTTCACTCCTGGTGTGAGTTGGCACCGTGTGGAGGACGGAACAAAACCTCATCAGAGCCGTACGGGGGTGACGGTAACATAATACGCTGATCGTATAGGCTGGTTTTAAATTAACATTTATTTATAAAACCAAAGTTCATCTTTGACCAGATTGGCAAACTTTTTCTTAATAGCATAAACATAGGCTTTACTCCCTTCAAACTTTAACTGGAATGTCACTGTTTCTGTCATTGCAACTTCCTGAACATGCAAACGCACACACAAAAATGAAATATGTTGAGCCTGTCTGTCTGGCTGATGAAATTCATATTTCAGAGAATGAAGTTAATATTTGCATCATTAATGATCTATCTCATTCATTCCGACCCACATGCAATTAATCAGAATGTATCTTTTTTATCACCGACCTGCGGATATAAATGTGATCCGCGCATCAATACCAGCTGCACTGCAATAAAGGTGCTAAAGGGTGCTTTTGGCATCTAAGTAGTGGCATGCATTTTTCCTGGACATGGGTGATATCAGATGTCTTATGAATGAGAAGGCATTGCCTCACATCCTTTTTCCAGCTAACCAGAAGCAATCTGTCAAGAATTTCCCTCATTAGTTCTTGCCAAAAACAAATCACACCCTTTTCCAAGTAACCTAGTAATGAATGAGAAGGTTTGCTTAGATTGCTTAGATTTCCAAATAGCTGCAGTACTGACACCGAAAAATGTGTATGTCTGCTTACTGCTTCCATTCATTAGCTGCTATATGATTAAAAACACTCATTCTCTTTTCTTTTTTTAAACATAAATTCTGCAAAAAAAAATATAGCTGAATGAATTCTTGGCTGCTTAAATGGACTAATTGCATGATATTTTGTACAGGCTCTGGAGTTGAAATGACATTTTTGACACTGAATGGTGTGTTACAACTCGAATTAAATACAATACATTTTTACACAATACTTTTAACTCAGAATATAATGATTATCGCAAAAGACACTGTTTTTGCATCTTTTCACAATAAATACATTTAATAGTATAATTTTCCCCCAAGCTCCACTCATATACTACAAAAAAAATAGCTGCACACTTTATGTCTCGAGGCTCGTGGGTGTGTTTAGCAACCATACAGCCAGCCCTCTTTGCAGCTTTATTTAAGACCGCAAGCTGTCAGACAAGCACCTCTTAGGCTTGATAGAAGAAGAGCTGCTCTTCAGACTCAGCGGTGCAGGCTACAGCTGTCCAAGTAAGTAGGTTTCTAATTAAGAGCACTTGTGAGATCAGTTCAGATGTGGAGCTCGTTTGAAGACCTGTATTCTGTAGGCAAGATTATTTTGTACTACAGACCATGCGGTATAACACTTTATAATAACTTTCATTAATAAAACATTAACATACATTATATAATGCTTAACAGATAATTAGTTAATATATATTCAAACAGCTAGAAACAATGTGTATAATGTGCTTGTTATGGTTAACTAATAACCTTATTAAACATTACCTAATGATTAAAAGATAATTATAATAATAATTATTTCATGTCAATTAAAATGCTTACAAATGTCATTAAACTTAAACATAAAACATTATAAATGATTTTAATACATGATATATGTTACGTATCCGGTCCATGGACTTTCGTCTGCTAGCCATCAGAGGTCACCCTTTCCATTTTCATTGACTCTCGCACTACACACTGTTGCATATCACCCCGGACTACATATCCCATCATTCATTGCACTGATTGCACACAGCACTGATTGCACACAGCTGTTTCACTGATTGCACACAGCACTGATTGCACACAGCTGTTTCACTGATTGCACACAGCACTGATTGCACACAGCTGTTTCACTGATTGCACACAGCACTGATTGCACACAGCTGTTTCATATCACTCACTCACTATTTAACACTCACTCTGATCCCTTCCCTCGGGCCGAGTATTGTTTAGCACTTATCTTTTGATAGCTACACTACAGAGCCCTCGTTAGTTTACCCTGCCTTAGCCTAGTCTTGCCCTGTCTGTTTTCTCGGTTTCTGATCCTTGCCTGGTTTCCTGGAGTTATCCCCTTAGCCTCGCCCTTTTGATTCTGTTCGCCGTTCGTCGACCTTCGCTAGCCCTAGGATTATTCTTGTGTCTTGCCCGCCATATACCTGTTTGCCATTTGTTCGACCCTGCCTGTGTTTCTGACCTCTCTGCTGAATAAAGCTTGCATATGGATCCGCACGTCTCACGTCTTGTCAGCCCCGTTCTAGTCACAGTTGATCATCACGAGTCAAATCAAGTCACAGTTTATTATCATGAGTCTAGTCAAGTCACAGCTGATAGTCATGAGTCTAGTCTAGTCACAGTTGATCGTCATGAGTCAAGTCAAGTTACAGTTCATTATCATGAGTCTAGTCAAGTCACAACAGATCTTCATGAGTCAGGTCTAGTCACAGTTGATCTTTCTGAGTCAAGTCGAGTCACAGTTTATTATCATGAGTCTGGTCAAGTCACAGCTGATATTCCTGAGTCTAGTCAAGTCACAACTGATCGTCATGAGTCAGGTCTAGTAACAGTTGATCGTCATGGGTCAAGTCAAGTTACAGTTCATTATCATGAGTCAAGTCAGGTCACTGCTGATCTTCCTGAGTCAAGTCTAGTCACAGTTGATTTTCCTGAGTCGAGTCTAGTCACAGCTGATCGTCATGAGTCAAATCGACAGCTGATCTGCCAGAGCCTCGTCACGTTTCAGCTGATCTCCCAGAGTCTCGTCACGTCTCAGCTGTTTGTCTAGAGTCATGTCACATAACAGCTGATCACCCAGAGTCACGTCACATCACAGCTGATCATCCAGAGTAATGTCACATCACGTCTGTTCGCTCAGAATCCTGTCACTTCCTGTCTGTTGCACCCAGATCCTCAAGGACTGTCCTTCAGTATCCCAGACTGGCTTCCAGCGTGGAGGACCCACCGCTGGTGTCGGCACGTGCAGCTGGCATCCCTAAACCAGCGCTCTCAAACCCTTCTATTCATGAACTCATTCCCCTGTCTGCAGCACTTCCCATATGGGGGGTTGCTTTATGGTGTATCTGGGCCACGTACTCCACCGCCGATTTGCTAGAGGCAGCGGCACCGGCTACAACATCTCCAGAGGTGGCGGCTTATGCTGCAGAACTCGTCGACCTTCGCTAGCCCTAGGATTATTCTTGTGTCTTGCCCGCCATATACCTGTTTGCCATTTGTTCGACCCTGCCTGTGTTTCTGACCTCTCTGCTGAATAAAGCTTGCATATGGATCCGCACGTCTCACGTTTTGTCAGCCGCGTTACAATATACAATGACTAAAAGATTTATAAGGGAACACTGTTCAATCTGTTTACATCACGTTGTTGATAATCATGATAATCAAGTATTTTCAATAATAGTATACTAATATAAGTGTTGAGGCAATGTTTTGCACCCAAATTACAGTGTGTGTGATGTCTTTAGAAAGCTAAACTTAACTAACCATCTTTTACACAAACATTGTTACAGCAGCTAAATGTCTAATGCCCATAAAGGTACTGAATGATTAGTAAATGTTTATAAACATTTACAGATGATGAATAGTTTCCACTTAAATTGGCTACTGCAAAAACATGAACAAATGATTAATAGATGATTTGTTAAGATGTGAAAACAGTAGAAGGCTACACAACCAACAAATACCAAATATAGGATCTTTACAGACTTTGATTTTGAGTTAATGAATAAAATGTTAACATGAATACTTTGTGAAGTGCTTAAAATTACTAATTAAACACACTTTTTCACAACATTTGTAAATGTAAAAAATAGCATTAGGTAATATATGAACTGAAGTTTAATGACATAAAATACATTAACAAATATGCTTGTAATCATTGTATACTTTCTGTTAAAATAAATTGTGGATTTTTAAAAAGTGCTTGATCGTATGAATCGAAAGTTTGCTGACATTTGTAAACATTTCAATTTACAATAAATAATGATCTGTCATTCATTAGGTAATTTTGAATAAAAAATTTATATTTATATTTAAAATTAGTAAACATTAACAAGCATATTATCTCATATTTCTAGCTATGTGAATATATATTAACTAATGATCTGTTAAGCATTATATAAAGTTTGTTAATATTAATTTATTAATGAAAGTTATTATAAAGTGTTACCAAATATGCAACTAGTAATTAATTAAATACAATAAAAATGTAGAGGGTAGAGGTCGCATTCCTAATATTTTAAGTCCCAAGAAGTTATTGAACATAAAATACAGGGCTAAGGGGATGCTAATCACACGTCATATTAATATTGTGGGGAAAATATTCTACCTTTTTGTTGTTGTTATTGTTATAAATGATAAAACATAAAAAGGTTAAAGTAAGTTACTTAAAATACAGAAATAAATAAATAAAACAGAACACTAGCTCTGGGGAATCATTTGATCTATATCTCCATGTCGTCATTTCTAACCTTGACTCATTTCCGTAGTGTTAAAACATATTATTAACTTCCTTTCTTTTAAAACTGTATGTGTGTAGACCAGTTCAGAAAATTTGCTCATTATGCTTCAGGTCATTTTGCAGACTCCAATCAAAATTCATTCATATTACATTAAAGACCATTGTTTGGAAAAACAGCACAAGGTTAAAAAGCACCTCCTGTAAGAAGAAAAGCAGAACTGATCCTATCTTCTGATTTTCAATATAATGTAATTTATAAATAGTGATGTACCGATCTTGATTTTTCATGGCTGATTCCAATTGCCGAATTTTATACAAGATTCCGATAGCTGAATTTCTAATTATTTTTTTTTTAAGCAAGAGACAAGAATGAAGATATGAGTACATGGACAGGATGTTTATTTGCTCTATTACAGGCAGAACTACCTGTAGCCAATTGAAATTAGACTCAAAAGCTGCATTTTAATCACGATCCAAAAAAAGATGCTGCATGTAGCATGAGTGGCTTTTTATTTAAATATGAATGTATAATTTCAAAATCTGAAGCAAAAACAGAATGCTCTTACTTAAAGGGTTAGTTCACCCAAAAAAAAAAATTAGGCTGTGTTTCACTCACCCCCGATGCATCCTAGGCGTATATGACTTTCTTCTTTTCAGACGGAATCCAGTCGGAGTTATATTAAAAATTGTCTTTGCTCTTTCAAGCTCTATCGTTGCACTCAGCGGGTGTTGCATTGCTTCTGTCCAAAAGACGTGAAAAAAAAAAAGCACCCTTCCACAAAAAAAAGTGTCTCACACGGCTCCGGGGGATGAACAAAGGCCTCCTGTAGCAAATCGATGCGTTTTTGTAAGAAAAATATCCATATTCAAAACGTAATAATCACTTTAATCTAGCTGGCGCTCACTGTTGTACACAGAAGCAGTTCTGGGGGAATTACGTATGAGGTCAGCTTTGCGCATGCTCTGCTCAGTGAGACACTTTTTTTATGGAAAGGTGCTTTTTATTTCATGTCTTTTGGACATGAGCAATGCAACACCCACTGTGTACAACGATAGAGCTTGAAAGATCAAAGACAATTTTTTATATAACTCCGACTGGATTCGTCTGA
>NW_015539947.1:453557-454478 GCF_001515605.1 Sinocyclocheilus anshuiensis
CGTCTGAAAAAAGAAAGTCATATACACCTAGGATGCCTCGGGGGTGAGTAAAATGCAGCCTAATTTTTATTTTTGGGTGAACTAACCCTTTAAGCTTTGTGGAATCTAGGGGTTGAACGACCCCTGTAAAACAGAGCCTGCATACAGACTCCGACCATTCAAATAAACTATTTGAATTATTATATATTTCATATGTTGAGAAAAAATGCATATGAATGTATTTAATGTTCTTGTATGCTCACCTGTGTTTCCTGCATTTCTGTCAGCAGCTCCCTTCACACATTCTGAAATCTTGGAGCTTCTCTTCTTTTGTAGAAAGATTATATTATCACTCCTGAAACCACAGAACAATTTTTTATCAATATTTGTTTACCATGAAAGATCAAAACACGCTTGAACTAACGTTAGCTTTATTTAATTCGTGCTCTGTGAAAGTGACGTCACCGATTAACAGTATGCAGCACATATTTTAGGCTAAATAAGTTTGACAACTTCCAATAAACCATTGACAACAAAACCTTTACAAAACTCTCAAAACCTCTCATCTACACATAAAGATGTGATTAAAAGCCCAAACTTTCATAAAGAGCTCAAGCTTCAGAGTTAGCCATACCTCGTCTGAAAACAGTTGAGATGCTAGCGGACTTTTTCAACGACTGTAAAACATTTCTGTGAAGTAAATATTCAACAGAAACATGTCAGTTACATGTAAGAAAGTGTCTGGAACAGATGTATGTGATATTTGTGTGATTTTAGTGACTAAACTCACCTGAAAGCAGAAAACAGCAGCGAGAGACAAAGATTTACGGTTTGTCAGTTACAGTTAGGGATGGGCGTATCGATCCAAGGTATCGATATATCGATACTGACGCGAGTATCGAAAGTATCGATACTCAAACAAAAAATATCGATACTAAGGTG
>NW_015539947.1:454694-455772 GCF_001515605.1 Sinocyclocheilus anshuiensis
TGCAACTTTACAGATCTTCTTTATGCACCAAGAGCTTGTAACACTCCAAAGAGAAAGGAAAACTTGAAATCGCATCACATGACCCCTTTAATATCAAATAATTAGCATTCATGTATTTAGGTTTGTGTCACTCAGGTTTGGATGTCAAAACTTTCCTATAATGAACTGTAATATAACAGATGAATGGTGATTTAATGTTCTTCTATGCTCACCTGTTTCCTGCATTTCTGTCAGCAGCTCCCTTCACACATTCTGAAATCTTGGAGCTTCTCTTCTTTTGTAGAAAGATTATATTATCACTCCTGAAACCACAGAACAATGTTTATCAGTATTTGTTGACCATGAAAGATCAGAACACGTTTGAACTAACCTTAGCTTCATTTCATTCGTGCGCCGCGTAAGGGACGCCACCGATTAACAGTATACAGCACATATTTAAGTTAGACAGCTTCCAATAAACCACTGACAACACAACCTTTACAGTACTCTCAAAACCTCTCATCTACACATAAACATGTGACTAAAAGCCCAAGCTTTCATAAACAAGAGCTCACGCTTCAGAGTTAGCCTAACATACCTCGTCTGAAAACAGCTGAGATGCTAGCGGCATTTTTCAACGACTGTAAACATTTCTGTGCAGTAAATATTCAACAGAAACATGTCAGTTACATGTAAGAAGTGTCTGGAACAGGTGTATGTGATATTTGTGTGATTTAATAGGGACTAAACAGCAGCTAGAGACGAAGATTTACGGCTTGTCGGTTACAGTGTTGCGCCCCGTTTCCATGGCAACTCCCTCCAGCTCCAGCCACGCCCATTACAACACGTCACAGTCACGCAGCATTCACATAAACAAACCTCTTAAAATCACATCCAATCTTTATTAAATCACGCATTTGAAACTAATTTTGTAGTTCTACGACCAATTCATAGGTGCAAAATGCACTTTTATATTTTAAGATTTTGTATCACTCAGCCTTTTTATTTCATTTTAAAACACGATTGCAGCATTCTTTAAACTAAACTTTGCTTTTGTTAAATGACTAGCCTAATATTTTTTTTTTTTTTTTTTTTTTTT
>NW_015539947.1:455884-457124 GCF_001515605.1 Sinocyclocheilus anshuiensis
ATAAATAAACTTCTCAAAATCACATTAAATCTTTATTAAATCGCGAATTTGAAACTCATTTTGTAGTTCTACGACCAATTCATAGGTGCAAAATGCACTTTTATATTTTAAGATTTTGTATCACTCAGCCTTTTTATTTCATTTTAAAACACGATTGCAGTATTTTTTATACAAAACTTTTGTTAAATAACTAGCCTAATATTTCTTTTTTTTTTTGAGTCATGCAAAACAGCATTAAAATAGATGTAATAGATATAAAGTACTGATCTACTGGTCTTTTTTTAATTAGCCTAATAAACCACAACACTATTTATACAACTCAAAAGTAATGCTTTATATTGCACTATAATTGAACTCAACTAATAGAAAATTCGTCTGGAATGAGTTCTGGACCAGGCAGGACAATTTAGCTCACTTGATCTCACTTTCCAGAAAAAAATATTTACAACATGCTGACTGTGAAGAACCATTAAATAGTCTAAAGAACCTTTCTGTGCCACAAAGAACCTTTTGTGCAATGGACAAGGTTCTTCTAAAGGTTCTTCATGGAACCATACACCCTGCCAAAGAACCATTTAAGAACCTCTTTTAAGAGTGCAGCCATGTAATAAGTGCAATAATGTCCATTCAGCTGGTGTTATCACAAATAACCCTAAAAGGGTGATCAGGACCTGAAGCTAAGCAAAAATAATGTACATTATATGACCAACAGAATGTATTATCCTGTATGCAAGTTTCTGTATGGTGCTGTATGCAATTGTTTGACTGTACTAAAGCATAAAATACCATAATATGTTTGCAGATATTTAGGAAACATGCTAAATTGACATAGGTTTCTCCACGATTCTGGATAATTAATAATCATAATTTTTAGATCACAATTCTCCCACAATTCTGAACAGACTACTAAACAAAATAACATAATCACGGCTACAGACTAACATTTGAGTGCATGTACATTTTACAATTCCAAACCACATCAATGTTAATAACTACTATTAATTTTGTATTTAATCATTTAGATGTGATATATAATTAAGAAATGCTGGAAATGAAAAACGTCTTATATTCAGGTGTGCATAATTATTAGGCAGGTTTTCTTTTACAGGTAAAATGAGCCAAAAAAAGAGATTTAACTCAAAAAATTAACTAGAATTTGCAAAGTTAAGGCATGCCCATTGGACAGCTAAATGCTCATTGGGTCAGCAGGGTCAGAAAAAACAGGTGGAGAAGAAAAGAG
>NW_015539947.1:457686-461728 GCF_001515605.1 Sinocyclocheilus anshuiensis
TGATCAGGAACTGAAGCTAAGCAAAAAGAATGTACATTATATGACCAACAGAATGTATTATCCTGTATGCAATTTTCTGTATGGTGCTGTATGCAATTGTTTGACTGTACTACAGCATAAAAATACCATAATATGTTTGCAGATATTTAGGAAACATGCTAAATTGACATAGGTTTCTCCACGATTCTGGATAATTAATAATCATAATTTTTAGATCACAATTCTCCCACAATTCTGAACAGACTACTAAACAAAATAACATAATCAGGGCTCCAGACTAACATTTGAGTGCAGTGGCGCTGGTGATTTTGTGATGGAGGTAACGGAGAGCCTTGAAACAATTGCTGTTCCTGTTTCATCACTCAAAACAAAATGTGTTTTCATTAAGATCAGGGAAAAGCAGTATGTCATCCCAATTGTCAACACAATTGATACATACTGAAAACTTAGTTTAGCGCCTGTTCCTTTGAACAGGCTGGTAGCTTAACCCACTAGTGTTAGAAGACAATCAAAAGTGCATGTACAGTGCTTGCATAATTATTATGCAAGTTCATATTCTGATCATATTTTTTTTCCAAGTACATTTTACAATTCCAAACCACATCAATGTTAATAACTACTATTAATTTTGTATTTAATAATTTATATGTGATATATAATTAAGGAATGCTGGAAATTAAAAATGTATTATATTCAGGTGTGCGTAATTATTAGGCAGGTTTTCTTTTACAGGTAAAATGGGACGGAAAAAATAGATTTAACTCAGATCGAAAAGTCAAAAATGATTAAATGCTCATGAGAAGGATGCAATACTAGAAATTGCAAAATTAAGGTGTGACCATTGGATAGCACAATGCCCATTATTTCAGCAGGGTCAGACAAAAACAGGCCAAAAAGAAAAGATGCATGTTCACTACAAAACAAATCAGGAATTAAGAATTAGGTGTGAAACCATCAGGAGCCCTTTTAGTCTCCAGCGCCACCGTTTTTCAGAACGGCAACCTACTTCTGGAGACTCCAGAAGTGCAAGGTGTCAGGTTCTTGGAGACTTTGCTATGACATCCTGAAATATGAGCCCCCAATTACTAAGAATCATAGGCAGATGGACAGATTGAGATTGACTCTTGAAGGACCAGCACCACATCCTCTCGATTGAACTGGTGCTAGTCCCTTAGATAAAATCCCCGTTAAATCAAAATTAAAGTTTTTTGGGTGTTAGTATCAATATGTTAGTCTTAAGGTTATCTATAAGGCAGTGTGCTCCAAAACAGTGACAAAATTCGGATTTAGAAGATATAAACATTCAAAGCTTGCACTTCGTCACTTCCTATCGCTTCCACCATCGCTTTGGTGGTCGCTATCACTTCCACCAAAAAGGATCAACTATTTTTTTGACGTCACCTCGTACTTCAGCTTCTCATCAAATCTTCTGATCAATCAAATGCTCTTTAGAATCCAAGCGCCCACACCCTACACTATAAATAGACGCTGAAGCTGCGGCTGAGATCGGTCAGTTGTTCACAGTGTACGGCACGTAGTGCACAATGTAGGTGATAGGGAAGGATTCAGACAGTGTAAATATGCTTTCGATTGGGGCAAATGAGGTCTGGTTTCACGTTCTGTCACGCAAACTGCTTGTTAGTCGTTCATTCACGGTTCATTTTAAAACATGCATCTGATATTATGGCTGTATTTTCATAGGAGGTGGTCTTATCTGAAAAAGGATGCCTATTGCATGTTTACATTCATAGGTAAAACATGTCAAAGCTCAGTTTTATAATGTTATTTGTTGTAATAACTGACAACACATTTGCCAAATTTGATTATTGTTTAATTTTCAGAAATCATGAGATTAATTATGATTATTTTATTGAGCCCTAATTTTTAAGAGTAATAAATAACTAAATCTGTAGTTAATACTGTAGAAAAACCATGGGTTATTTTGTAATGGTTCTACTGCAAATGTGGTAAACCATAGTTCATTTTGCAATTACTATGGTTTTCTACAAAAAAACATAGATAAATCATGGTTACTACAGTAAAACGTCTCAGGTTTGTCAAGGAGGGGAGTCTTAGAGGACGTCTCACCCACTTTTGTTTTTTACTTTTTAAAAAAAAATTTTTAGAGAGATAGCTGGCCAGTGTCTCTCTATAGGGGCATCTTCTCATAACCGCTTTCGCGCATCGCCTCGATGTTGGCATAACTCGTATGCTGGAATCGATGGATGTGTGAGGAAAAAACGGCCTCTTCCATTCCTTCTCAATCTTTATATGGAAAACAGGAAGAAATTCTCGTGCACAACCGACGATCGCGAAAGGGAAACCCCCCTTCAAACTCATCGGCCAGATCCACCTGCGATCCCCACGAGCTCATTCCCTTCCGTGCCTCAGCAGCGGCAGTTCCTGAATCGCGGGAAGCAGATGGCTGCCCCTCTTTCCTCGAAAAGAGAGACAAACGAGAGCGGAGCTTTTTCCCTTGGTAAAAGCGCTCGCAGTGCACGCCGATTGCCCCCTCGGAGACATCGCGTGCGTGCTCTTTGCCCAAACAACAACGCATAGATCGTGTGTGTCATCAGATGTTAAACAACGTCAACACGGATGCACACATCCTTAAATGCTTTGCTAGTGCTCACCATAATGAGATGAATAGAGATCGCTCTTACCACAGAAATGCACGCTTCAAACAAAACAGTCAATGAAGACGAAGAAGAGAATGATATGTGCTCCCGGCACCTATTTATACTATAGTCGCACCGGTAGTGACGTCATGGCTGTCGCCGGCCAATGAGTTGATGTTTTTTCAATGTATGCTTCAGACACGGGTCACGACGAGGTGTCCCCCATAGCGACCCCTAGAGGACGCAGTTCGAAGTTCCCATGAAAGGGAACCATGGTTAATTTCTTAGTTACTATGGTTTTACTACAAAAACCATAGTTTAACTATGGTTACTATAGTAAAACCATGGTTTATTTTGTAGTTACTATGGTTTTACTATAAAAAACATAGTTAAACCATGGTTACTACAAAAAAAACATGGTTAATTTTCGTAAGGGTCATTCAACTTACCTTCTCGGTTTGACAGCTTAATTGCGTTGATCTCGAACTCTGATGTAAAAACAGCGGTCACCTGGGGCAAAATCTGAGGTAAAACTTGTGCGAAGGTAAAGACAGTAAATGCTTGTCAGCAAACTTGTTTTGTTTTGTACAACAATTTGGTAAACAGATAACTCTCCGATCGTGAAACTGGGCTCCCCATTCATTGAGAATGATTGACAGATGACACTAGGATTCTTAAATTCCCCACCACATAAAAGGCGAAACAGCGCCATGAAATCTACGTGTGGCCAAAAATACATTGCATCTGTAGTGTTAAGCACTACCATAGAGAATGAATGGGAAAAGTTAAGGGAAGTTAAGCTCAACTATTTTCGTCTGCTGCACCAAAGGTCCCCGGTTCGAAACTGGGCAGAAACATCCTGTAGCTTTTTGAAATAAACACATTACTAAAAACAGTTCAAGTAGTATTAGGAGTGTTCACCTGTCACATTGGAAGATTTTCTAAAAGAGGACAAAAAAATAAGCATCAATTGCCGGTTTCAGGGTCCAAATAGATGACCAGCGCCCAAATTTTTGCCAGCACGTGTTTGTATTGAAAATTGAAATTGTCCGGGACTGATTGGGTTTTGCCTAACGGCTTGGACAAATTATCGTTAACGACTCCGCTCCAACCATTAGTCTGCTGCGAGCAAAAGATGGAGAGGAGGTGCGCTAAAATATTCAGTATTCCGTTTCAGTTGGAAATACGCCACAATACTGAGGTAAAGTAGGTTCCAACTTCCGGTTCATATGTACTTTAATATTATTCTACTAAACAGTTTCCAACATTTCAATAATAAAAGTGTCCATGTTTAAAGTGTGTGCACATTACTGCAAAGCACAACAGTTACACGCAACCGAGCTTGGCTGTCGTCAAAAAGGATTTATAAAACAACTTTTGGATGTATCCTCTCTCAGAGATGTGGATTCGGATGGCAATTAAAT
>NW_015539947.1:464655-470383 GCF_001515605.1 Sinocyclocheilus anshuiensis
AACTATCCTTAAACACTCAGCTCCAAACATTAACCTGCTGCGAGGAAAAGATGGAGAGGAGGTGCGCTAAAATATTCAGTATTCCGTTTCAGTTTGAAATACGCCACAATACTGAGGTAAAGTAGGTTCCAACTTCCGGTTCATATGTACTTTAATATTATTCTACTAAACAGTTTCCAACATTTCAATAATAAAAGTGTCCATGTTTAAAGTGTGTGCACATTACTGCAAAGCACAACAGTTACACGCAACCGAGCTTGGCTGTCGTCAAAAAGGATTTACAAAACAACTTTTGGATTTATCCTCTCTCAGAGATGTGGATTCGGATGGCAATTAAATGCCACACAGCCATGGTGTTTGTCAAAAAAACAGTAGATAATTGGGACAGGAATTTTTATGTGGATGGTGGGAGAAACGCACTGACATTCAGGGTTCGGACAGCAATAAAATTACAGACTAGCCCTGCTAATGTTTAAAATACAACACATACCCATTAGAAACTATTACCATCTGAATAGGGCTAAAGAATAAATTCTAAAAACCTTGTTTCCGCCCAATCTTGAACCGGGGAACTTTTGCATGTACCGCGAACAAACACAAACATGGATATAAACATAAATATATAAACATAAATAGGGCTGCCTGATAAATTGCGATTAACGCTAAATCTCGCGTAAATTGTGTCTAGTGTGACGCTGATATCGCAACGGCTGCGAATATGTTTTTATGCGCAGCTTGTCCGTGAAGCACAGCTCTTTGATCAGTAGGAAGTGCTGCTCCGTCTGAAATTCACTATGAGTTTGAGTCGTTTATAATGTGGTTTTGTAAAAGCAACACTTGTCAAACATAAACCATGACTACTACTATGCCTTGTAAGAGGACTCGCCATCTGTCCAAACCAACCTAGCAATAAGAGACACATGGTCTCCACACCTCTAGAATTTCTTCTGTAGACGTTTTGCCCCAAAGAACCAAATCTAAGAATCTTGTTTCCACCAGGTCTCGAACTGGTGACCTTTCATGTGTTAGGCAAATGTGATAACCACTTCACTACGGAAACAACTGCTGCCTTCCCTATTACTAACCCGGGGTCTGTGGGGGAACTGCAGGGGGTTTGTGAGTTCCTGAAACGAAATCAAAATAAAACACTTATATAAACAGCACGACATTTTACTGTAGTGTAGTGGTTATTACGGTTGCCTAACACCTGAAGAGTCCCTGGTTCAAGATTGGGTTGAAACAAATATTTTAGAATTGCTTCTTTGGGGGAAAGTCTGCACTACAGAGATAAATGTCTCTCTTTTCTTTTACTGAATCAGTTTGGGTAGATGGAGACCCCATCACCAGGGACAAGTAGAGTCATTGTTTAGGTAGTGTAGTGGTTATAATGTGCCGGCATTTTTCTACTTTGTACTTTGTTGGTCATCATGCTGGACCCTGAAACCCTGTCAAATCAACTCCTCCCTTTTTTCTTTCATTTTTCATTTTTAAAGTCAGATGTTGTTTTTGCCTCATTTCAATCTGGGACCTAACAGGTTTTTTAAATGAGAATCTCACTAAAAATAGTCGATCAGACAGGGTTTCAGGGTCCAAAACGATGACCAGCACACAAAACAGAAGGGAAATGACAGTTCACAGCTTTTGCTTGTGTCTTTAATGAAATCTTTGCCTGGCCTGACTGCCTTTTGGTAAGATATCAAGTGATTTTGAAAAGTGTGTTTTGTTTCCCGCTGTTTTAGAAGGACCTTTTATGTATAAAGCAAATGTGATAACCACTTGCACTTCAGAAATCCAACTACTAATTTGCCCTGGAACAATTAAAGCAAATTTACTTCAAATAAATATTTTAGGTCCTATATTGAAAATGAGTTTGAGGTCAAAATATCTTATGGCTACGTTTTTCTTGAAACATCTAGTAGAACTTTAAGTAGCCTCGTCTGTCACGTTGCAAGATTTTCTGAAAATTACAACAAGCATTCGCAAGTGTGGTTTCCGTAGTGTAGTGGTCATCACGTTCGCCTCACACGCGAAAGATCCCTGGTTCGAAACCGGGCGGAAACATCTTGCAGCTTTTTGAAATAAACACATTACTAAAAACAGTTCTTTAAGGAGTATTAGGAGTGTTCACCTGTCACATTGAAAGATTTTCTAAAAGAGGACAAAAAAATAAGCATCAATTGCCGGTTTCAGGGTCCAAATAGAAGACCAGCGCCCAAATTTTTGCCAGCACGTGTTTGTATTGAAAATTGAAATTGGCCGGGACTGATTGGGTTTTGCCTAACGGCTTGGACAAATTATCCTTAACCACTCCACTCCAATCATTAGTCTGCTGCGAGGAAAAGATGGAGAGGAGGTGCGCTAAAATATTCAGTATTCCATTTCAGTTGAAATTACGCCACAATACTGAGGTAAAGTAGGTTCCAACTTCCGGTTCATATGTACTTTAATATTATTCTACTAAACAGTTTCCAACATTTCAATAATAAAAGTGTCCATGTTCAAAGTGTGTGCACATTACTGCAAAGCACAACAGTTACACGCAACCGAGCTTGGCTGTCATCAAAAAGGATTTATAAAACAACTTTTGGATGTATCCTCTCTCAGAGATATGGATTCGGATGGCAATTAAATTGCCACACAGCCATGGTGTTTGTCAAAAAAAACAGTAGATAATTGGGACAGGAATTTTTATATGGATGGTGGGAGAAACGCACTGACATTCAGGGTTCGGACAGCAATAAAATTACAGACTAGCCCTGCTAATGTTTAAAATACAACACATACCCATTAGAAACTATTACCATCTGAATAGGGCTAAAGAATAAATTCTAAAAACCTTGTTTCCGCCCAATCTTGAACCGGGGAACTTTTGCATGTACCGCGAACAAACACAAACATGGATATAAACATAAATATATAAACATAAATAGGGCTGCCTGATAAATTGCGATTAACGCTAAATCTCGCGTAAATTGTGTCTAGTGTGACGCTGATATCGCAACGGCTGCGAATATGTTTTTATGCGCAGCTTGTCCGTGAAGCACAGCTCTTTGATCAGTAGGAAGTGCTGCTCCGTCTGAAATTCACTATGAGTTTGAGTCGTTTATAATGTGGTTTTGTAAAAGCAACACTTGTCAAACATAAACCATGACTACTACTATGCCTTGTAAGAGGACTCGCCATCTGTCCAAACCAACCTAGCAATAAGAGACACATGGTCTCCACACCTCTAGCATTTCTTCTTTAGACGTTTTGCCCCAAAGAACCGAATCTAAAAATCTCGTTTCCGTCCTGCCTCGAACCGGGGACCTTTCGCGAGTTAGGCAACCGTGATAAACACTACACTACAGAGACAACTGCTGCCGTCCCCTATCACTGCCCGGGGGTCTGTGGGGGAACTGCCGGGGGTTTGGGAGTTCCTGAAACGAAATCAAAATAAAACATTTATATAAACAGCACGACATTTTACTGTAGTGTAGTGGTTATTACGGTTGCCTAACACCTGAAGAGTCCCTGGTTCAAGATTGGGTTGAAACAACTATTTTAGAATTGCTTCTTTGGAGGAATGTCTGCACTACAGAGATAAATGTCTCTCTTTTCTCTTACTGAATCAGTTTGGGTAGATGGAGACCCCATCATCAGGGCAAAGTAGAGTCATTGTTTATGTGGTGTAGTGGTTATAATGTGCCGGCATTTTTCTACTTTGTTGTGTACTGGTCATCATGCTGGACCCTGAAACCCTGTCAAATCAACTCCTCCCTTTTTTCTTTCATTTTTTTCACAAAAAGTCACATGCTGTTTTTGCCTCGTTTCAACCTGGGACCTAACAGTTTTTTTAAATGAGAATCTCACTAAAAATAGTCGATCAGACAGGGTTTCAGGGTCCAAAACGATGACCAGCACACAAGTATCAACTGATTTTGAAAAGTGTTTTTTGTTTTCCGCTGTTTTAGAAGGACCTTTTATGTATAAAGCAAATGTGATAACCACTTGCACTTCAGAAATCCAACTACTAATTTGCCCTGGAACAATTAAAGCAAATTTACTTCAAATAAATATTTTAGGTCCTATATTGAAAATGAGTTTGAGGTCAAAATATCTCATAGCTACGTTTTTCTTGAAACATCTAGTAGAACTTTAAGTAGCCTCGTCTGTCACGTTGCAAGATTTTGTGAAAATTACAGCAAACTTTCCCAAGTGTGGTTTCTGTAGTGTAGTGGTCATCATGTTCGCCTCACACGCGAAAGGTCCCTGGTTCGAAACTGGGCGGAAGCATCTTGCAGCTTTTTGAAATAAACACATTACTAAAAACAGTTCTTTATTCTTTAAGTAGAGTGTTCACCTGTCACATTGGAAGATTTTCTAAAAGAGGACAAAAAAATAAGCATCAATTATCAATTGCCGGGTCCAAATAGAAGACCAGCGCCCAAATTTTTGCCAGCACGTGTTTGTATTGAAAATTGAAATTGGCCGGGACTGATTGGGTTTTGCCTAACGGCTTGGACAAATTATCCTTAACCACTCCGCTCCAACCATTAGTCTGCTGCGAGGAAAAGATGGAGAGGAGGTGCGCTAAAATATTCAGTATTCCGTTTCAGTTGGAAATACGCCACAATACTGACAATACTGAGGTTCCAACTTCCGGTTCATATGTACTTTAATATTATTCTACTAAACAGTTTCCAACATTTCCAACATTTCAGTGTCCATGTTCAAAGTGTGTGCACATTTTTGGGAGTTCCTGAAACGAAATCAAAATAAAACACTTATATAAACAGCACGACATTTTACTGTAGTGTAGTGGTTATTACGGTTGCCTAACACCTGAAGAGTCCCTGGTTCAAGATTGGGTTGAAACAAATATTTTAGAATTGCTTCTTTGGGGGAAAGTCTGCACTACAGAGATAAATGTCTCTCTTTTCTCTTACTGAATCAGTTTGGGTAGATGGAGACCCCATCACCAGGGCAAAGTAGAGTCATTGTTTAGGTAGTGTAGTGGTTATAATGTGCCGGCATTTTTCTACTTTGTTGTGTACTGGTCATCATGCTGGACCCTGAAACCCTGTCAAATCAACTCCTCCCTTTTTTCTTTAATTTTTTTCCCAAAAAGTCAGATGTTGTTTTTGCCTCGTTTCAATCTGGGACCTAACAGGTTTTTTAAATGAGAATCTCACTAAAAATAGTCGATCAGAGAGGGTTTCAGGGTCCAAAACGATGACCAGCACACAAAATAGAAGGGAAATGACAGTTCACAGCTTTTGCTTGTGTCTTTATTGAAATCTTTGCCTGGCCCGACTTCCTTTTGCTAAGATATCAAGTGATTTTGAAAAGTGTGTTTTGTTTCCCGCTGTTTTAGAAGGACCTTTTATGTATAAAGCAAATGTGATAACCACTTGCACTTCAGAAATCCAACTGCTAATTTGCCCTGGAAGAATTAAAGCAAATTTACTTCAAATAAATATTTTAGGTCCTATATTGAAAATGAGTTTGAGGTCAAAATATCTCATGGCTACGTTTTTCTTGAAATATCTAGTAGAACTTTAAGTAGCCTCGTCTGTCACGTTGCAAGATTTTCTGAAAATTACAACAAGCATTTGCAAGTGTGGTTTCCGTAGTGAAGTGGTCATCACGTTTGCCTCACACGCGAAAGGTCCCCGCTTCGTAACCGGGCAGAAACATCTTGCAGCTTGTTGAAATAAACACATTACTAAAAACAGTTCTTTAAGTA
>NW_015539948.1:0-1293 GCF_001515605.1 Sinocyclocheilus anshuiensis
GGATAAAAGTGACTGACAAATGCATACATGTAAATGCGATTTTTGTAAATCCTTATTTGTGTCTTGGGCACAAACGCTCAATAAAGCTGCTTATTTCTTAAAGTGTATTTCTTCAAGGTACTACTATAAAATAAATGCATGCATATATTTCATACAGTTTCTTTTTGGGGGGTTTAAATGGTTAGTTCATCCAAACATATAAATGCAGTAATTATTTACTCGCCTCCACACTGTTCAATCCTTGTTTTTTTTGTTTTTTTTCTGAACACAAAAGGTGATTTTGGTCAAGTTTGTTCTGCTGGTTTCTGTTCATACAATATCAGTCAATGGAGCCTGACTTTCAGAAGCTGTTTGATTGTGCTTTTGAAGCTTCTGAAACTCGGGCTCCATTGACTGATGTTGTATGAACAAACCAGCAGGACAAACTTGACCAAAATCACATCCTCAGTGTCTTTAAGTCTTTCTCTAGATGCTCTCGGACAAACTTGACCAAACTCACATCCTCAATGTCTTTAAGTCTTTCTCTAGATGCTCTCACTGGCTCTGGGGTCACTGAGGATGAAGAGACCACAGCAACATCCGGCCCAGATGAGAAAACAAGGGCAGGTGGAGTGATGGAGCGTCTCATTCATGGCACTGGACCATTTCCAGAATGCTGCTGTGGACTCTCCATCCTCACTGCTCACACCAGTCTGCAGACATTTCAGATCATACAGAGATGCACAAACACAATAGAATAGCAGTCATTTTTACAGCACGATGTCATTTGATTTCTGTATTAGAAGTAACAGAATGAACTTATTTATATTTTTGTTTCAGGTTTTCCCTTTTTTTCACAAATGCCGCCGTCACCTTTCCTTGCAGATCCTGCTCCACCACAAAAGCTCTGCAGCAAATGCACAGGAATCAAGAATCAGATGTTTTCCTAATTTCCACAAATGCTGCTGTCACCTTGCCTTGCAGGTCCTGCTCCACCACAAAAGCTCTGCAACACAGAAATCAAGAATCACAAATGTGCTGTAATAGCTCTGTTTGAAATTACAATAATTAAAATAGACTACAACTTAAGATTTAAAATATTTTTTTACTGATGTCTGTAGTGTACTCACTGAGAGCCTTTGATGGCAGCATTCCTTCATCAGTCACTCTGCAGCGGATAAACACACGTGTGTCTCATCCGTTCCTGTAACATCCAGACAAGAGTCAAGTCATCTCTGTGATTTATCTGCTCAATACTGCATTTACATGGTGTTAACTCACTTTTTATCTAACACAAGTGCTCCACAATTTATC
>NW_015539949.1:0-814 GCF_001515605.1 Sinocyclocheilus anshuiensis
CTTAAATCTGACAATGCATCTGTAATATGGTTTGTTAGAGTTCGGGCTAATGCATGTTTCTGTTGATGGATACAAATTCTGGTATTCAACATTACAACAAGAGCGATGAGAGAGACAAAAAAAAACAATACGTGGACAAACCAGTCACTCTTTAATCAATGTGAGTGCTTTATGCTGGAATAACTGTCATTTATGCCGTCATCACGTGTTGATAGCGCAGGTGAGACCTGAACAGCACACGTTGCTATCTGTGTTTAAACTAAACTCATTTAAACCTTGCCAGTTTAAATATTAAAGAGCCAGAAGACATGAACTCGCGCGCGCAGTGAGAAACTCTGTGTGGTTGCTCATCCGAAGCGCGTGAACCCACGTCTCAGAACACGCGCAAATATTAAGTTCTCTGTGAAGTATTGTGTTTGAATGGACAAATTCAAATGTGTGTGTGTGTGAGAGAGAGAGACCAACGGTGTCAGTGTTTGGAATCAGAATTCTGATTCTGATTCAACAGTGATATTAAATATATTCCCAATTATCAATGTGCCACATGAGTTTTTTTTTTCTTTCCCCACTGTTTAATGTTAGACGTGATAATCATTCTTGTTTGAAATGCGCGAAAATTAAACAAAGTCAAGATCTCCGCAGGTCGTGCCGCTGTCACACGTTCGCGGGCTTCACACGGAGCGTGTAAACTGCTTATGCTCCTTGACCTTGCGATTAAACCACGCCCGCGTGATGTCGTCGGACCTGAAACACGTTTTTGAAACGCGTTGATTTTTAGAAAGCTCATCGGTCTGAAAAAGCGAGGTGTGCTCTG
>NW_015539950.1:0-515 GCF_001515605.1 Sinocyclocheilus anshuiensis
TGTAACACTTCAAAAAGAAAGGAAAAATTGAAATCGCATCATATGCCCCCTTTAAAAGTAGGCCAACAGCGCCCCCTATGGAATTAAAACTCCTTACCGAACGGGCATTTGAACAGCTGTCGCTGCTGCCACTGCACGTGCTATTACGGTTTACTCTTATCATACACTGAACGTGTCATTCTGTACGTGAATTCTCAGTTTAAATGCAGCGATCCAAAGCAGTGAATCTAATTTCCATTCAGGCAAAACTTTGCTTCCAGAATGAGTTACACTTCTGATGTGATCTAATCGCTAGCACACCTTGAGCACATGTGAGTTAAGTTATTCCTTTTATCGGCAAGACATATCAGCATATTTTTTCATATCGGGCCGATATGTACATTTAAAGCCATTATTGGCCGAAGCCGATAAGATTTTCTGTTTGGCTGATGCGTTCATGGCGGGACGTTTATTTTGACGGCGTACCGGAAGTTTATTTTGACGGCGCTGAGAACGGCAGCGCCTGAACACACAGT
>NW_015539951.1:0-6992 GCF_001515605.1 Sinocyclocheilus anshuiensis
CACACACACACACACACACACACACACACACAACACAGCAAAAGAATACACACAAACACACAAACAAACACAAATATGAGGCAAAACACAAACATACACACAAACACACACACACACTCAACACAAACACAAGTATTCACACAAACACTTAAAACACAAATATGCAGCAAAACACAACCATACATGCAAAACGCAAACCCAAGCATACACGCGAATGCAAACACACACACACACACACACACACAGCAGTTAAACGTTGAAACTTTTACGATGTCTCATACAAACCTTTTACAAATAAACATTTTTACCATTACACTGTGTATCTCTACAAGATGATGAAAAGCAGTATGATTAAACAATGACGCAAGTTTTGTTTTAACAAATTAGTAAAATTTTTGTAGATTTTTCAAACCTAAAACCATGATGCTCCAATGCATGGTCTTAGAAGTAGTCAAATGAGCCTCTGATGAATGCAAGGCGCTTACAGAGAGTTTTCTTTATGAATTAGACCTAAATTAGACTGAAAATCGGTTGTCATAAGGTTGTTTGCAACAAAATTACTTTTTATAAAAGGCGCTATGAATGTCTCACATAATTTTTACAACATAAAACTTTCTTTCTCAATTTAAAAATTGTATTATTAACCATGATGGCTCATAAAACAAGCCTGGACCCAAATTGAAGCATTCTAACAACAAGTAGAACTATTTCAGAAAATTTATTATAGCACCGCAGTAAGATATAACTCTGGATGTGTGATTGCCCAACTTATCAGATGTTCATCATATTATTACAAGTCCCTGCTTACGTAGTTTATGATGAAACTAAAAAATATAGGCATGAGCTAGCAATCACCTTGGATAATATGTCAGTTAGAAACACCAAGGGTTCACTCAAAACAAGGGGAGTACGGTTTTAGCTATTATGTCACCCTCAGTTGGAATCAGTTTCCAGAAGAGATCAGATGTGCTAAAACATTAGCCCCATTTAAATCCAGACTCAAAACTCATCTGTTTAGCCGTGCATTTACTGAATGAGCACTGTGCTAACGTCCGAACTGTTTGCACTGTATTTTATGTATAACCATTTTCTGTTCTTAACTGTTTTGATTCATTTTTAAATCAATTTTTAAATCATTTAAAAAGTTTTTTAAATTCCCTGTTGTGATTATTATTATTTTTTATGATTATTTTACTCCCTTTTATGTAAAGTACTCTTAATTACCATTGTGTATGAAACGTACTATATAAATAAACACCCTTTTATGTAAAGTACTCTGAATTACCATTGTGTATGAAATGTACTATATAAATAAACATGCCTCACCTTGCCTAACAGTACTGCTCATCCTAAATACTAGTTACAGTCAATGAGATGAAGACATGCAGAGGTAGAGAACACAACAAACATACCCCTTTGGGTCATGAAGCACCCTGTCTAACACAACACACATTCTCCAGAATGTGGTAATGATGGTTTTATTATTTCATGATGAAGACAGACTGAATATTCAGATACCAGATGGGGCTGTTCGACTTTTTCTTAAGACAAAGACAATTGTTTGATTTCAAGAACACACAACCAAATCCTAATGCTATTTCACGAAATAACACAACAACGGCAACATGGTGACATTAATTTTTAAGTAAATATAATGTGCGATATATTGCATCACCAAAAATGATTGAGGTCACGTACATATATTGCGCGATAAGTCGATATATTGATTATTGCGACAGGCCTACACACAACCAAATCCTAATGCTATTTCACAAAATAACACAACAACGGCTGATCCGTTACAACATGTACATGTCAAGTCTGTTTTATCATAGGTATATCGTATTATTCTTGAATATAATTGTCTAGTCTAAATATGTTAACAATTTATTTATTTTTTACAAAGATGTCAAATTTAACACGTGTAACTAATAACGCATTCAAAAGCTACAGACTTCTAGGTCAGGGAACTACAAATCCCAGCATAAACCTCAGACTTCAGATACGGCCACCGGGGGCAATACCCCACAATACTCATACATGGTAGCGGTCTAAAACGTTGGACTTCTAAATATACGCCTGCTCAGATACCCTATATAAAATGTTAGCGATGCAAAGTCGCGAAATTTTCGCGAACCGATTCTTTCGGGGAGTTTGGGTCAATGAACCGCATTAAAGAACCGATTCGTCGGTTCCTTTAGTCATCACGCAATGATGTCAGTATACATTTCTTTTCTAACAACTCATTTTTATGCATGTTTATGACAACTGTCATTAAGTGTCATTCACTCAGTTATGTAATTTTTAATGCAAAGATGACATTGTTTGAGATGATGTTTTTGTTATGGGCTATGGTTAGGGGTAGGGGTAGGGTTAGGTCAAATATGAATGAAGGTGTCATGTCAGTCTTATGCACACCCCTTCAAGTAAAGTGTTACCAAAAAGACTCACATCTCCGCACTATTTGTTAAGTATATGGTCCGTACCTGTTGCGATGTTACAAATTAGTGATGTTAGCGATGCAAAGTCCGATTAATTTTCGCGAACCAATTCTTTCGGGGAGTTTGGGTCAATGAACCGCATTAAAGAACCGATTCGTCGGTTCCTTTAGTCATCACGCAATGATGTCAGTATACATTTCTTTTCTAACAACTCACTGTCATGTTATATCAATGAAACATTCAAATAACGTTATCTGTGTGAACGCATATTGCTGATTATTGTCTTTCGTTCATTTTAGTTAATTATGTTTCTGGTCGCATTTTTATGCATTGATCCTTCATGATGGGTGACTCACGACTGACCAATTTTGACTAGCCTACACATAAAAAACGCGGATATGTTCTACATGGATAAAGTGTAAGTCTATAGAAAGAATAAAGCATACTAATAAACTCATTGATTTAGCTTAACAACTTTAAAATATAATCTGCATGCACGATAAACCATACACTCTTAAAATTGATAGTACACAAAAAATGTGTAAAAGGACTGATAACACATTAATGCAATGTTTTGGTTCGTGTCTTACACAACTGTGTGTTACTAAACAATTTTTTATTAAGTTTTAATATAAAATATAATAGTTTGTTTACAATTTAGATGCTTTTCTTATGAAATCACACAAAGAACCATTATTTGTTTACACGTTAATTTAAATAATACTGTGTGTTCATTTCTGGTATGTCTACGAAGATGAGACACAAGACCTCAATCTTACTATTTCTCTGTACATTTAAAACACTTAAAGTTGAAGATGGTGAGGAAAAACTATTTTCTTTGTACGCGTTTTATTAAGTTTTAATATAAAATATAATAGTTTGTTTACAATTTAGATGCTTTTATTATGAAATCACACAAAACCATTGTTTGTTAACACGTTATTAATTGAAATAATACTATGTGTTCATTTCTGGTCTGTCTACGAAGCTGCCGCGAGACACAAGACCTCAATCTTACTATTTCTCTGTACATTTAAAACACTTAAAGTTGAAGATGGTGAGGAAAAACTGTTTTCTTTGTACACGTCTCTAAACACAACTTTAATAAATCAGTTGTTTTAAGCAAAAGCGATGATTCAGGCAGTTTTATTCAGTTGTAGTGTTTTAGGTGTCCGCCTTTTAGTTTTGTTCCAGGAAACAGGTACGACTGTAATTGAGCGTTGTCATTTCTGGCTTTAAGAAATCATGAGGTCAGCAGCTTTTAACATCTCTTAATTCTCTTAATTTTTCACAATTGTAAATGTTTGTTTAGCTTAAATATTAGTTTTTAGTCAGTTACAAAAGTGTCAGGCATGAAGCTTATATTTATGATAGAGCTACAGGTTTCCGGTAGATGGATGTGTGTAAGCTGCGAAATCTTGACAGTAAATGTAACAAAGACGAGAGCGTTACTCAAACAGTCCTCTGCATTATCTATTCTGTAACAGCGTTCATAAATTAATATAACACTTTGAAATTTTATGTTTTGCCACTCTTGTAGTATTTTCCAATCTAATCGTAATTGTTAGGCCTTGCGCTTTGTTTCCTAGTTTTTGCTGTCATGTTAGAGGACAATATTTCTGTGAATTTGCTTGATTTAATAAAATATCGCTTTAACCCGTCCTCTTCATTCGAGTCGTTTACGTTATATTATCCTAGTTTATATCAGATACTAGATCGTTTCTTAATAATTCTCTTCCGTCTACATTCTATTAGGTCTACTCGTTTTCTTTTTAGAAATTGATTAAAAAATATAAAAATAAATAAAAGTTAAATCTTTTAAATGACCGAGTTACCTCGTAATCTTTAAGCAAAATATCTTCCGAAAACGAAATCTCTTTGGTGGCACATGCAAGGCTAGGTCAATCCATAACCATGCCTCCTTCACCCTCCTCCGCTTTTGAGTGCAAAATATTGAAAAACAATATGAATGAAATTCGAGTTTAATTTTTAGTAATGACAATTTTTGTTGTCATAAAATCCTTCATTACAATGTACAATAACAATTGTCTATACAAAATATTATGAAAAAAATAACTCTTGTACTTTTTTCATCATTATATTGTTTATATGTTATAATTGTAAAAAAAAAAAACATTTAACAAGTCACATAATAATTAATCATCACTGCTTAAAAAGGTAAGTCGAAAATTAAACACTTAAAGCATGAAATAATATACAGAATCAGTCAATTCGAGTTTAATGTGGGTATATTATCAGTAAACTAAACATTAAACATTTGTAATCATTCAAGAAATATTGGCAATTTCATCTTAATTTTGTTCAGAGATGAAGGCCATAATGCTAATGTCCACACGAGGGAGCCACAGGATAGCAAATTCTTTAAGATCTGTTCAAAGACTTAGAAAATGTTTCATTTAAGTAACCGAATAAAACTGCATATAAATTCATTATATTTTCATAACCTTTAATAAAGCCCAATATTAAGTATACAAAAACTGTATATATCTCCTAAATACTGATAGACCATTACTTTTTTATCTTAATTTTAATGGTATTGACAATATATTTCTCAAGTTGTCAGACATTACTGAAAAAGTTCTATCTATCTATCTATCTATCTATCTATCTATCTATATCTTAATCATGCTAGAAATCTATCTATCCTAGCAACTTGCTAATCATGCTAGAAACGTACAAACAACATGCTAGTAACTTGCTAATCATGCTAGTGACATGCTAGTCATTTGTTAATCATGCTAGAAACATGCTAGCAACATGCTAGTCACTTGCTAATCATGCTAGAAACATATATTTCTCAAGTTGTCAGACATAACTAATATAGTTTCCCTTCACTTTTTTCAGTAATCTATTTCATATTGTGCATATAATAGTACTCATAATTTACTTGAAAAGAGACACATCCATTGTGTAACTGCATCATCTACACAAACCATTGTGCTTGTACCCCTAATGATCGCCTTGAGTTAAACCGCATTGTTTCAGTTACCTTCTGTGTCGTTGCCCACAACGCTTCGGTGACAGGACTTTGAAATACAAAACAGGCATGAAAGAAAAAAAAGGCATGACTTATTTCGCATCTAGCTAGCCAAATCTGTCGAAGCTGTTGTCATAGCCTAAGCTTTTTATTACAATAGAAAATAGCAAGGGTCCATAGAAAAATACTGTTGTACATTTTTTTGCAGCGGGGCAACTCAAGAACGCTGGACACACAAGTACTCTGGCTCTTTTGCCAAGCCAACATCAAAGTTAGTTCACTAACTTTAGCTTCTAGTTATGTTGGCTTGGAACCAGTAGCTACATGCTAATCATGCTAGCGACATGCTAGTCACTTGCTAATCACGTTAACGACATACTAGTCGCTTGCTAATAATCCTAGCAACATGCTAGTAGCATGCTAATCGTGCTAGAAACATGCTCGCAACATGCTAGTAACTTGCTAATCATGCTAGCGACATGCTAGTCACTTGCTAATGATGCTAGCAACATGCTAGTAGAAAATAGCAAGGGTCCATAGAAAAATACTGTTGTACATTTTTTTGCAGCGGGGCAACTCAAGAACGCTGGACACACAAGTACTCTGGCTCTTTTGCCAAGCCAACATCAAAGTTAGTTCACTAACTTTAGCTTCTAGTTATGTTGGCTTGGAACAAGCCAACATACTGTTATGCTATTTAAACTTATTATTATTATTATTATGTGGGCTTGGAACAAGCCAACATACTGTTATGCTATTTAAACTTCTTAATATGTTGGCTTGGCACTTTCTATCTATCTATCTATCTATCTATCTATCTATCTATCTATCTATCGAATCTGACCATTTCTCTATCTATCTATCTATCTATCTATAACAACATGCTAGTCACATGCTAATCATGCTAGAAAAATGCTAGCAACATGCTAGTAACTTGCTAATTATGTTAGCAACATGCTAGTCACTTGCTAATCATGCTAGAAACATGCTACCGACATGCTAGTAACTTGCTAATCATGCTAACGACATGGATAACCTAGCAACCACCCTGGGTACCCTGGCAACCACATAGCAACACCCTAGCAACCACACTGAGTACCTTAGCAACCTTATAGCAACACGTTAGCAACCACCCTGGGTACCCTAGCAACCACATAGCAACACGCTAGCAACCACCCCGAGTACCTTAGCAACCGCATAGCAACACCTCAGCAACTGCCCCAGGTACCCTAGCAACCGCGTAGCAACACCTTAGCAACCACCCCAGGTACCCTAGCAACCGAATAGCAACACCCTAGCAACCATTCCAGATACCCTAGCAACCTCATAGCAACACCCTAGCAACTGCCCTGGGTACCCTGGAAACCACATAGCAACACCTTAGCAACCACCCCGGGTAACCTAGCAACCGCATAGCAACACCTTAGCAACCGCCCCGGGTACGCTAGCACCCGAATAGCAACACCTTAGCAACCACATGGATATTCTAGCAGCTGCATCTATCTATCTATCTATCTATCTATCTATCTATCTATCTATCTTCAGTCTGATTC
>NW_015539951.1:8752-10182 GCF_001515605.1 Sinocyclocheilus anshuiensis
ACATGGATATTCTAGCAGCTGCATCTATCTATCTATCTATCTATCTATCTATCTATCTCTGATAGACTGCTTCCTTGAAAACATTCAAACTGTAAGCTTTTAAAACTACTTTAAACTTCAAACTATTTCAGACTGGAAACCATCAAACTTAAAACTTTTTAAACTTCTTAAACTTTTAAATCTTTTCAAACTTTTTCAGACTTTCTGGTCCGGCTTTCTCAAGCCAACTTAAAGTTTGTCTTGACGAACTTTTTTATCTAGTTATTATTAAGTTGGCTTGTGAAAGCCAACTTACTGAAATGCTATTTAAACTTATTAAGTTGGCTTGCTTATCATGCTAGTAACTTGCTAATCATGCTAACGACATGCTAGTAACTTCCTAATAATGCTAACGACATGCTAGTCACTTGTTAATGATGCTAGCAACAAAATCAAAATTAAAATTTAAACACACTGACCCAATTAAAGTGCATACCATGTACTATTTCTAAGCCATTTAAACTCATTCAAACTCATTTAATCTATCTATCTATCTATCTATCTATCTATCATCTGACTATTTCTTTCTTTTTATCTATCTATCTATCTATCATCTGACTATTTCTTTCTTTTTATCTATCTATCTATCTATCTATCTATCTATCTATCTATCTATCTATCTATCTATCATCTGACTTATCTATCTATCTATCTATCTATCTATCTATCTATCTATCTATCTATCTATCTATCTATCTATCTATCTATCTATCTATCTATCTATCTATCTATCTATCTATCTATCTATCTATCTATCTATCTATCTATCTATCTATCTATTGCTAGAAACGTACAAACAACATGCTAGTAACTTGCTAATCATGCTAACGACATACTAGTCGCTTGCTAATAATGCTACCAACATGCTAGTCACTTTTTAATCATGCTAGAAACATGCTAGCAACATGCTAGTAACTTGCAAATCATGCTGGAAACATGCTAGCGACATGTTAGTAACTTGCTAATCATGCTAACTACATGCTAGTCACTTGCTAATCATGCTAGTAACATGCTAGCAACATGCTAGTCACTTGCTAATCATGCTAGACACATGCTAGCGACATGCTAGTAACTTGCTAATCATGCTAACAACATGATAGTCACGTTAATCATGCTAGCGTCATGCTAGTCACTTGCTAATCATGCTAGCAACATGCTATCTACATCTATCTATCTGTCTATCTATCATCTCTGACAGACTGTATTGAGACTGTACTAACTTTACTAACTCTAACGAGCTGCGCAAAAAATCGCGCGAATATCTATCTATCTATCTACAATATCTATCTATTTACAGTATCTATCTATCTTCAGTATCTATCTATCTATCTACAGTATCTATGTATCTATCTATCTATCTACCTATCTGTCTGTCTGTCTGTCTGTCTATC
>NW_015539951.1:10636-11200 GCF_001515605.1 Sinocyclocheilus anshuiensis
TATATCTATCTATCTATCTATCTATCTATCTATCTATCTATCTATCTATCTATCTATCTATCTATCATCTGACTATTTCTATCTATCTATCTATCTATCTGTCTGTCTGTCTATCTATCTATCTATCTATCTATCTATAATCTATCTATCTAGCAACTGACTATTTCTATCTATCTATCTATCTTTCTATTTATCATCTATCTAATCTATCTATCATATGACTATTTCTATCTATCTATCTTTCTATCTATCTATCTATCTATCTATCGATATCTTAATCATGCTAGAAATCTATCTATCCTAGCAACATGCTAATCATGCTAGAAACGTACAAACAACATGCTAGTAACTTGTTAATCATGCTAGCAACATGCAAGTTGCATGCTAATCATGCTAGAAACATGCTAGCAACATGCTAATAACTTGCTAATCATGTTAGCGACATGTTAGTCACTTGCTAATCATGCTAACGACATACTAGTCGCTTGTAAATAATGATAGCAACATGCTAATAGCATGCTAATCGTGCTAGAAACATGCTAGCAACATGTTAGTAACTTGCTA
>NW_015539951.1:11396-15150 GCF_001515605.1 Sinocyclocheilus anshuiensis
TGTCTGTCTATCTAACAACTGACTATTTCTATCTTTCTATCTATCTATCTATCTATCTATCTATCATCTATCTATCTAATCTATCTATCATATGACTATTTCTATCTATCTCTCTATCAATATCTTAATCATGCTAGAAATGTATCTATCCTAGCGACATGCTAATCATGCTAGAAAGTACAAACAACATGCTAGTAACTTGTTAATCATGCTAGCAACATGCTAGTAGCATGTTAATCATGCTAGAAACGTGCTAGAAACATGCTAGCAACATGCTAGTAACTCGCTAATCATGCTAACAACATGCTAGTAACATGTTAATCATGCTAGAAACATGTTAGTAACTTGCAAATCATGCTAACAAAATGCTAACACAATGCTAGTAACATGCTAATCATGTTAGATAACTTGCTATAACGACATGCTAGTCACTTGTTAATCATGCTAGCTACATGCTAGTGGCATTCTAATCATTAATCATGCATGCTAGTGACATGCTAATCATGTTAGCAGCATGCTAGTGACATGCTAATCATGCTAAAGACACGCTAGCGGCATGCTAGTCACTTGCTAATCATGCTAAAGATGGTAAGTTCCCCTCAGACATGCATTCATATAAACTTCTACCCCTAATTGAATCGTGATTTGTTTAGCATCTCAATCGATTTGAATCGTCACATATTTTAATCGATTTTCAACCGGCTCGCGGTTAATCATTACATCCCTAATCGATACTGATATGGATTCTCAAATCTCAAGATTAGTCTCTCAGGCTGTGCTGTTTTCTGTTGATGTATGAACTTCAAAAACTAAATGTGTTTTCGTGGCTCTTTAATGTGTGGTGAGGGATCGCTGTAGTGAACCAATCGTCTCTTCCTCTTTACTACTAGTTATGGCACCAATAAATCTGTCATGAAAGCAAGCTTTTATTACAGCCACCACTTAAATGTTTATATTTCGACTGGTGATGCACCGAAATGAAAATTCTGGGCTGAAACCGAAAATTCAGGATGCACTTAGTCAAAAACCGAAACCAAAGAAAGGTTTTTTGTATAATTGTATTCATATATTTATGTACGAGTTTTTAATTAATTTAAAGCTTCAGTCCGTAACTTGTTTTGGTTAAAATTATCCAAAATCAATTTTTGAGCAAGCACATAACCAGCCAGTGTTCAAAACTATTGCCTTACTTTAGCCCGATTCACAACGGTTAGCTTATAGTGTTTTCTAATTTGAGGGGTACTTGTAGATTTAAGATTTGTATTTTAAAGAGAAGCAGTTCGAAGGAAGAATAATTAGTTTTTTGGGTTAAAAGAATTTCTTAATATGAAATTCGAATGGTATGACAATTAGAGATTAGACTGTACAGAAATTGAAATCTACTCGCTAATACACACTATATACACATAGTCACGCAATGCTGATGTTGTGAACATTAACAATTTGAGAACAAAGTATAACAGTAATAATAATTTGCACGGTTTGATGTGATATGAGCTAACCGATCATTAGATTTAATCACCATTGGTAGCGCAATTTATTGTTATGCTTTTTCCTCAGTTGGTCAGAACAAAAGTGGCAGACTTGTTACTTGTTCACATGGAAATATCTAGTGAAAATTCTTATTTGGGTCATACTTCCGAGACGTAGGCTACAATCTTTGATTCCTAAGTAGAGTATCCACACATACTCCTCAAAACATTAGATTCATCTGTGCTGGAGCCGCGCCGATGCACAACTCACGCAAAGAAGATAATTCCGCAAATAACTGCAATTGCAGGTTTCAAACAGAGATGGCGACTAAGAGGCAAAACTTGCGGACTGGAGCTTTAATTAATTTTACCAAAGCACCGAAATTAAAATTTTTGGAAAACAAAAACAAGTGTTATTTAATAATCTATTAATTAATCAAATTTATTCAATCAACACTCAAATAAAAGTAAGTTTAACAAAACTTTAAATTGCACATAAGGCAGTTTTTATGTCAACTTTTTTAATAAATTATTTATTCAGACATTAAACAATGAAGATATCACTAGCAGGTTCAGTAAATGTAATGAATATGTGATAGTGCATATATTTATCAAAATTCTGCTGTCTAGAGTAATGAGATATGTAAATGCCACGTTACGTAACAATGTTTTCAAAGCCAAAATTTGCTGTTTCGGACTAGGAGCATAATTCATAATTAGGTTGACTTGAGAAACTACTGATCTGCTACTTAAGCTTATTATTATTATTATGCTAGTAGCATGTTAATCATGCTAGAAACATGCTAGAAACATGCTAGCAACATGCTAGTAACTCGCTAATCATGCTAGCGACATGCTAGTCACATGTTAATCATGTTAACGACATGCTAATCACTTGTTAATCATGCTAGCTACATGCTAGTAACTTGCTAATCATGCTAACGACATGCTAGTAACTTGCTAATCGTGCTAACGACATGCTAGTCACTTGTTAATCATGCTAGCTACATGCTAGTGGCATTCTAATCATGCTAGAAACATGCTAGCAACATGCTAGTAACTTGCTAATCATGCTAGCAACATGCTAGTCACTTGCTAATCATGCTAACGACATACTAGTCGCTTGCTAATAATGATAGCAACATGCTAGTAGCATTCTAATCGTGCTAGAAACATGCTAGCAACATGCTAGTAACTTGTTAATCATACTAACGACATGCAAGTCACTTGTTAATAATGCTAACAACATGCTAGTCACATGTTAATTATGCTAGCGACATGCTAGTCACTTGCTAATCATGCTAGTAACATGCTATCTACATCTATCTATCTATCTATCTATTTGTCATCTCTAACAGACTGTATTGCCTTCAAAATATTCAAACTTTGCTATTTCAGACTGAAAACCATCAAACTTAAAACTTTTTAAACTTCTTAAACTTTTTAATCTTTTCAAACTTTTTCAAACTTTCTGGTCCGGCTTTCTCAAGCCAACTTAAAGTTTGTCTTGACAAACTTTTCTATCTACTTCAAAATATTCAAATTTTGCTATTTCAGACTGAAAACCATCAAACTTAAAACTTTTTAAACTTCTTAAACTTTTTAATCTTTTCAATCTTTTTAAAACTTTCTGGTCCGGCTTTCTCAAGCCAACTTAAAGTTTGTCGTGACGAACTTTTTTATCTAGTTAAGTTGGCTTGTGAAAGCCAACTTACTGAAATGCTATATAAACTTATTATTATTATTATTATTCTGATCCTAAATTATCAACTCTATCTCCTCCTAGAGCTTTAACTGTACAGACTCCAAACTCAACCCTAGCCTTTCAGACTGATCTGACCTTGTGTGCTATATCTTTTCTAACTGATCGGACCTATGGATTTCTTAAAAATGAATATTAAAAAGCATAAAAATCCCACAGGCTTACATTGAAAAGTCTCTGCTCACCTGAACATTCCGACAAACTCCAACTGTCAAAATTCAAATCTAAACACACTGAAGCCCATTAGACTCGATCAGACTTGCCTTCTATGTACTATTTCTAAACCATTCAAACTCATTCAAATTCATATATCTAATATTTTTCTATCTATCTATCTATCTATCTATCTATCTATCTATCTATCTATCTATCTATCATCTGATCTATCTATCTATCTATCTATCTATCTATCTATCTATCTATCTATCTATCTATCTATCTATCATCTGACTATTTCTATCTATCTATCATCTATCTATCTATTTAATCTGATCATTTCTATCTATCTATCTATCTATCT
>NW_015539951.1:15540-15688 GCF_001515605.1 Sinocyclocheilus anshuiensis
CTTGCTAATCATGCTAGAAACATGCTAGCGACATGTTAGTAACTTGCTAATCATGCTAACTACATGCTAGTCACTTGCTAATCATGCTATAAACATGCTAGCAACATGCTAGTCACTTGCTAATCATGCTAGAAACATGCTAGCGACA
>NW_015539951.1:15914-16084 GCF_001515605.1 Sinocyclocheilus anshuiensis
CTGTCTGCCTGTCTGTCTATCTATCTATCCATCTAATCTGACCATTTCTATCAATCTATCTAATCTGACCATTTCTATCAATCTATCTATCTAATCTATCTATCTATCTATCATCTGACTATTTCTATCTATCTATCTATCTATTAACTGATTATTTCTTTCTATCTATC
>NW_015539951.1:16285-18677 GCF_001515605.1 Sinocyclocheilus anshuiensis
TGCTAATCATGCTAGCGACATGCTAGTCACTTGCTAATGATGCTAACAACATGCTAGTCACATGGTAATAATGCCAGCAAAATGCTAGTAACTTGCTATTGATGTTAGCAACATCCTAGTCACTTGCTAATCATGTTAGAAAAATGCTAGCGACCTTCTAGTAACTTGCTAATGATGCTAACGACATGCAAGTCACTTGTTAATAATGCTAACAACATGCTAGTCACATGTTAATTATGCTAGCGACATGCTAGTCACTTGCTAATCATGCTAGCAACATGCTATCTACATCTATCTATCTATCTATTTATCATCTCTGACAGACTGTATTGCCTTCAAAATATTCAAACTTTGCCATTTCAGACTGAAAACCATCAAACTTAAAACTTTTTAAACTTCTTAAACTTTTTAATCTTTTCAAACTTTTTCAAACTTTCTGGTCCGGCTTTCTCAAGCCAACTTAAAGTTTGTCGTGACAAACTAGCAACATGCTAGTAACTTGCTAATCATGCTAGCGACATGCTTCTCACTTGCTAATGATGCTAGCAACATGCAAGTCACTTGATAATCAAGCCAGAAACATGCTAGTCACATGTTAATCATGCTAGCAACATGCTAGTCACTTGCTTATATGCTAGAAACATGCTAGCGACATGCTAGTAACGTGCTAATCATGCTAACGACATGCTAGTCACTTGTTAATCATGCTAGCAACATGCTAGTAACTTGCTAATCATGCTAGCGACATACTAGTCACTTGCTAATCATGCTAACAACATGCTAGTCACATGCTACTCATGCTAGAAACATGCTAACAAATTGCTAGTAACTTGTTAATGATACTAGCAACATGCCAGTCACGCTAGAAACATGATAGCGACATGATAGTAACTTGCTAATCATGCTAGTCACATGCTAATCATGCTAGAAACATGCTAACAAATTGCTAGTAACTTGTTAATGATACTAGCAACATGCCAGTCACGCTAGAAACATGATAGCGACATGATAGTAACTTGCTAATCATGCTAACAACATGCTAGTCACTTGTTAATCATGCTAGTCACATGTTAATCATGCTAACAACATGCTAGTCACATGTTAATCATGCTAGCGACATGCTAGTCACTTGCTAATCATGCTAGAATAATGCTAACAACATGCTTTAACTTGCTAATAATGCTAACGACATGCTAGTCACTTGTTAATCATGCTAACAACATGCTAGTCACATGTCAATCATGCTAGTGACATGCTAGTCACTTGCTAATCATGCTAGAAACATGCTAGCGACATGCTATTAACTTCCTAATCATGGTAGCGACATGCTAGTCACTTGCTACTCATGCTAGAATCATGCTAACAACATGCTAGTAACTTGCTAATAATGCTAACGATATGCTAGTCACTTGTTAATCATGTTAGCAACATACTAATCATGCTAGCAACTTGCTAGTAACCTGCTAATCATGCTAGCGACATGCTAGTCACTTGCTAATGATGCTAGCAACATGCTAGTCACTTGCTAATCATGCTAGAATCATGCTAGTCACTTGTTAATCATGTTAGCAACATGCTAATCATGCTAGCAACATGCTAGTAACCTGCTAATCGTGCTAGCGACATGCTAGCAACTTGCTAATCATGCTAACGACATACTAGTCACTTGTTAATCATGCTAACAACATGCTAATCACATGCTAATCGGGCTAGAATAATGCTAAAAAATTGCTAGTAACTTGTTAATGATGCTAGCAACATGCTAGTCATGCTAGAAACATGATAGCGACATGATAGTAACTTGCTAATCATGCTAACAACATGCTAGTCACTTGTTAATCATGATAGTCACGTTAATCATGCTAACGACATGCTAGTCACTTGCTAATCATGCTAGCAACGAGCTATCTACATCTATCTATCTATCTATTTATCATCTCTGACAGACTGTATTGCCTTCAAAATATTCAAACTTTGCCATTTCAGACTGAAAACCATCAAACTTAAAACTTTTTAAACTTCTTAAACTTTTTAATCTTTTCAAACTTTTTCAAACTTTCTGGTCCGGCTTTCTCAAGCCAACTTAAAGTTTGTCTTGACAAACTTTTTATCTAGTTATTATTATTATTCGTCTGATCCTAAATTATCAACTTTAACTCCTCCTAGAGCTTTAACTCTACAGACTCCAAACTCAGCCCACCTCTTCAGACTGATCTGACCGGGTGTGCTATATCTTTTCTAACTGATCAGACTTATGGTTTTCTTAAAAATTAATATTAAAAATCATAAAAATCCCATAGACTTACATTGAAAAGTTTCTGCTCACCTGAACATTCCGACAAACTCCAACTGTCAAAATTCAAATCTAAACACACTGAAGCCCATTAGACTC
>NW_015539951.1:19152-19344 GCF_001515605.1 Sinocyclocheilus anshuiensis
TGCTCACCTGAACATTCCTACAAACTCCAACTGTCAAAATTCAAATCTAAACACACTGACGCCCATTAGACTCAATCAGACTTCCCTTCTATGTACTATAGCTATCATCTGACTATTTCTATCTATCTATCTATCATCTGAATATTTCTTTCTTTCTTTCTTTCTTTCTTTCTTTCTTTCTTTCTTTCTTTC
>NW_015539951.1:25141-26414 GCF_001515605.1 Sinocyclocheilus anshuiensis
ATCTATCTATCTGACTATTTCTATCTATTCTATCATCAGACTATTTCTATCTATCTATCTATCATCAGACTATTTCTATCTATCTATCTATCAATCATCTGACTTTTTCTATCCATCCTAGCGATATCTTAATTATGCTAAAAATCTATCTATCCTAGCGACATGCTAATCATGCTAGAAACATGCTAGCAACTTGCTAGTAACTTGCTAATAATGCAAACACTAATAATGCTAACGACATGCTAGTCACTTGTTAATCATACTAGAAACATGCTAGTAACTTCCTAATCATGCTAGTGACATGCTAGTCACTTGCTAATCATGCTAACAACATGCTAGTCACATGCTAATCATTCTAGCGACATGCTAGTCACTTGCTAATCATGCGAGAAACATGCTAGCAACATGCTAGTAACTTGCTAATCATGCTAGGAACATGCTAGTCACTTGCTAATCATGCTAGAAACATGCTAGCGACATGCTATTAACTTCCTAATCATGGTAGCGACATGCTAGTCACTTGCTAATCATGCTAGAATCATGCTAGTCACTTGTTAATCATGTTAGCAACATGCTAATCATGCTAGCAACATGCTAGTAACCTGCTAATCGTGCTAGCGACATGCTAGTCACTTGCTAATGATGCTAGCAACATGCTAGTCACTTGTTAATCATGATAGTCACGTTAATCATGCTAACGACATGCTAGTCACTTGCTAATCATGCTAGCAACGAGCTATCTACATCTATCTATCTATCTATTTATCATCTCTGACAGACTGTATTGCCTTCAAAATATTCAAACTTTGCTATTTCAGACTGAAAACCATCAAACTTAAAACTTTTTAAACTTCTTAAACTTTTTAATCTTTTCAAACTTTTTCAAACTTTCTGGTCCGGCTTTCTCAAGCCAACTTAAAGTTTGTCTTGACAAACTTTTCTATCTATTGCTAATCTTGCTAGCAACATGCTAGTATCATGTTAATCATGCTAGAAACATGCTAACAACATGCTAGCTACACGCTTGTAAATTGTTAATCATGCCAGCAATATGATAGTAACAGGCTAATCATGCTAAAAACATGCTAATCATGCAAGAAACATTTTATCAACATCTATCTAATCTATCTAAATTTTCAAACTTCTATCTATCTATCTATCTGTCTGTCTATCTATCACCTGATTATTTCTATCTATCTATCTATCTATAATCTGACTATTTCTATCTATCTATCTATCTATCTATCTATCTATCTATCAACTGACTATTTCT
>NW_015539951.1:26508-27163 GCF_001515605.1 Sinocyclocheilus anshuiensis
TATCTATCTATCTATCATCTGACTATTTCTTTCTATCTAGCTATCTATTTCTATCTATCTATCTATCTATGTATCTATCATCTGACTATTTCTATCTATCTATCTATCTATCTATCTATCTATCTATCTATCTATCTAAAACTTCTCTAAACTTCAAACTATTTCAGACTGAAAACCATCGAACTTTAAACTTTTCAATCTTTTCAATCTTTTTCAAACTTTCTAGTCCGGCTTTCTCAAGCCAACTTAAAGTTTGTCTTGACTAATTTTTTTATCTAGTTATTATTCTTCTTCTTCTGAGACTAAAATTATCAACTCTATCTCCTGCTAGAGCTTTAACGCTACAGACTCCAAACAGCCCATATCTTCAGACTGATCTGAAGTTAGTTGCTATATCTTTTCTAACTGATTGGACTTACGGTTTTCATAAAAATGAAGATTAAAAATCATAAAAATCCCATTACATTGAAAAGTCTCTGCTCATCTGAACATTCCGTCAAACTCCAACTGTCAAAATTCAAATCTAAACACACTGAAGCCCATTAGACTCAATCAGACTTCCTTTCTGTGTACTATGTCTAACCCATTCAAACTCATCTATCTATCTATCTATCTATCTATCTATCTATCTATCTATCTATCATCTGACTATTTC
>NW_015539951.1:28093-31525 GCF_001515605.1 Sinocyclocheilus anshuiensis
TCTATCTATCTATCTATCTATCTATCTATCTATCTATCTATCTATCTTCATAGCAACACTCTAGCAACTATCCAAGCCATCCTAGCAACCACCCTGGGTACCCTAGCAACCACATAGCAACACCCTAGGAACCACACTGAGTACCTTAGAAACCTTATAGCAAAACATTAGCAACCACCCCGGGTACGCTAGCAACCACATAGCAACACCCTAGCAACCACCCCGAGTACCCTAGCAACCGCATAGCAACACCTTAGCAAATGCCCGGGGTACCCTAGCAACCGCATAGCAACACCTTAGCAAACACCCAAGGTACCCTAGCAACCGAATAGCAACACCCTAGCAACCATCCCGGGTACCCTAACAACCGCTCTAGCAACCACCCCAAGTACCCTAGCAACCGAATAGCAACACCTTAGCAACCACACGGGTATTCTAGCAGACGAACTTTTTTATCTAGTTCTTCTTCTTCTTCTTCTTCTTCTGACCAAAAATTTAAACAGTATCTCCTCCTAGAGCTTTAAAGCTAGAACCACCAATCTCGGCCCAGACCTTCAGACTGTTCTGATCCGGGTTGCTATATCTTTTCAGACTGATCCGACTTACAGTATTCCTAAAAATGATGATTAAAACTGGGAAAAATCCCATAGACTTTCATTGACCAGTCTTGGCTGATCTGAACATTCCATCAAACTCCAACTGTCAAAATTCAAATTTAAACACACTGACTCAATTAAAGTGCATACCATGTACTAGTTCTAAGCCATTTTAACTCATTCAGACTCATTTAATCTATCTATCTATCTATCTATCTATCTATCTATCTATCTATCTATCTAATTCCGGGTTGCTATATCTTTTCAGACTGATCCGACTTACAGTATTCCTAAAAATGACTATTAAAACTGGGAAAAATCCCATAGACTTTCATTGAACATGGCTCATGTGAACATTCCGTCAAACTCCAACTGTCAAAATTCAAATTTAAACACACTGACTCAATTAAAGTGCATACCATGTACTAGTTCTAAGCCATTTTAACTCATTCAGACTCATTTAATCTATCTATCTATCTATCTATCTATCTATCTATCTATCTATCTATCTAATTATCTATCATCTGACTATTTCTATCTCTATCAATCTATCATCTGAATATTTCTAATTATCTATCTATCTATCTATCTAATCTGACCATTTCTATCTATCTATCATCTGACTATTTTTTATCAATCTATCTATCTATCTATCTATCGAATCTGACCATTTCTGTATCTATCTATCTATCTATTTAATCTGACTATTTCTATCTATCTATCATCTATCTATCTATTTAATCTGATCATTTCTATCTATCTATCTATCTATCTTCATAGCAACACTCTAGCAACGCATAGCAACACCTTAGCAACCACCCCGGGTACCCTAGCAACCTCATAGCAATACCCTAGCAACCACCCCGAGTACCCTAGCAGCCGCATAGCAACACCTTAGTAACCACCCCACGTACCTTAGCAACCGCATAGCAACACCCTAGCAACCACATAGCAACGCCTTAGCAACCAACCGGGCTAATCATGCTGACAACATGCTAGTCAATTTTTAATCATGCTAGCAACATGCTAATAGTATGCTAATCATGCTAGAAACATGCTAGCAATATGCTAGTAACCATGCTAGCGACATGCTAGTCACTTGCTAATCATGCTAGAAACATGCTAGCGACATGCTAGTCACTTTGCTAATCATGTTAGCAAGATGCCAGTCACTTGTTAATCATGCTAGCAACATGATAGTGGCATGCTAATCATGCTAGAAACATGCTAGCTACATGCTAATAACTTGCTAATCATGCTAGCAACATGCTAGTCACTTGCTAATCATGTTAGAAACATGATAACGACATGCTAGTAATTTGCTAATAATGCTAATGACATGCTAGTCACTTGCCAATCATGCTAGCAACATGATTGTAGCATGCTAATCATGCTAGAAAGATGCTAGCAACATGTTAGTAACTTGCTAATCATGCTAGCGAAATGCTAGTCACTTGCTAATCATGCTAGAAACATGCTAGCGACAGGATAGTCACTTGCTAATTATGGTAGCTAAATGCTAGTAAAATGCTAATCATGCTAGCGACGTGCTAGTAACATGCTAGAAACATGCTAGCGACATGCTAGTGACTTGTTAATCATGCTAATGACATGCTATTCACTTGCTAATCATGCTAGGAACATGCTAGTAGCATGCTAATCATGCTAGAAAAATGCTAGCAACATGTTAGTAACTTGCTAATCATGCTAACGAAAGGCTAGTCACTTGCTAATCATGCTAGAAACATGCTAGCGACAGGCTAGTCCATGCTAATTATGGTAGCAAAACGCTAGTGACATGATAATCATGCTAGCGACATGCTAGTAACATGATATAAAAATGCTAGCGACATGCTAGTGACTTGCTAATCTTGCTAGCGACATGCTAGTCACTTGCTAATCACGCTAGTAACATGCTAATCATGCTAGAAACATGCAAGTGACATGCTAGTAACCTGCTAATCATGTTAGCGACATGCTAGTCACTTGCTAATCATGTTAGCAACATGTTAGTAACATGTTAATTATGCTAGAAACATGCTAGTAACTTGCTAATCTTGCTAGCAACATGCTAGAAACATGTTAATCATGCTAGAAACATGCTAGCTACATGCTAGTAAATTGCTAATCATGCCAGCAATATGATAGTAACAGGCTAATCATGCTAAAAATATGTTAATCATGCTAGAAACATGTTATCGACATCTATCTAATCTTTCAAAATTTTCAAACTTCTATCTATCTAAAACTTCTTTAAACGTCGAAACTATTTCCGACTGAAAACCATCAAACTTAAAACTTTTTAAATTTCTTAAACTTTTCAATCTTTTTCAAACTTTCTAGTCCGGCTTTCTCAAGCCAACTTAAAGTTTGTCTTGACTAACTTTTTTATCTAGTTATTATTCTTCTTCTTCTGAGACTAAAATTATCAACTCTAACTCCTCCTAGAGCTTTAACTCTACAGACTCCAAACTCAGCCCATATCTTCAGACTGATCTGAAGTTAGTTGCTATATCTTTTCTAACTGATTGGACTTACGGTTTTCATAAAAATGAATATTAAAAATCATAAAAATCCCATAGACTTACATTGAAAAGTCTCTGCTCACCTGAACATTCCGACAAACTGTCAAACTCCAACTGTCAAAATTCAAATCTAAACACACTGAAGCCCATTAGACTCAATCAGACTTGCCTTCTATGTGCTATTTCTAACCCATTCAAATTCATTAAAACTCATCTATCTAATATCTATCTATCTATCTATCTACCTATCATCTGAATATTTCTTTCTTTCTTTCTCTCTTTCTTTCTTTCTTTCTTTCTTTCTTTCTTTC
>NW_015539951.1:31666-33300 GCF_001515605.1 Sinocyclocheilus anshuiensis
TATTTCTATCTATCTATCTATCTATCTATCTATCTATCTATCTATCTATCTATCTATCTATCTACCTATCATCTGAATATTTCTTTCTTTCTTTCTATCATCTGAGTATTTCTTTATATCTATCTATCTATCTATTTATCTATCCATCTATCTAATCTGACCATTTCTATCTATCTATCTATCTATCTATCTATCGAATCTGGCCATTTCTGTATCTATCTATCTATCTATCTATCTGTCTATCTATCTTCATAGCAACACTCTAGCAACTATTCAAACCAACCTAGCAACCACCCCGGGTACCCTAGCAACTGCATAGCAACACCTTAGCAACCACCCCGGGTACCCTAGCAACCACATAGCAACACCCTAGCAACCACCTCAAATGCCCTAGCAACCGCAAAGCAACACCCTAGCAACTACCCAAAGTACCCTAGCAACCGCATAGCAACACCTTAGCAACTACCCCGCGTACCTTAGCAACCGTATAGCAACACCTTAGCAACCACCCCGGGTACCCTAGCAACCACATAGCAACACCCTAGCAACCACCTCAAGTGCCCTAGCAACCGCATAGCAACACCCCAGCAACTACCCAAAGTACCCTAGCAGCCACATAGCAACGCCTTAGCAACCAACCGTGCTAATCATGCTAGCAACATGCTAGTCACTTTTTAATCATGCTAGCAACATGCTAGTAGTATGCTAATCATGCTAGAAACATGCTAGCTGCTAGTCACATGCTAGAAACATGCTAGCGACATGCTAGTCACTTGCTAATCATGCTTATGACATGCTAGACATGCTAGTCACATGCTAGAAAGATGTTAGTAGCTTGGTAATCATGCTAGTGACATGCTAGTAACTTGCTAATCATGCTTATGACATGCTAGTCACTTGCTAATCATGCTAGAAAGATGTTAGTAGCTTGGTAATCATGCTAGTGACATGCTAGTAACTTGCTAATCATGCTTATGACATGCTAGTCACTTGCTAACCATGCTAGTAGCATGCTAATCATGCTAGAAAAATACTAGCACATGTTGCTTGTAACATGTTAGCGACATGCTAGTAACTTGCTAATCATGCTAGCGACATGTTAGTAACATGCTAGACATGCTAGAATGACTTTGCCAATCATGCTAGAAACATGCTAGCGACATGCTAGTAAATGTCAATCATGCTAGCGACATGCCAGTCACTTGCTAATCATGCTAGTAACATGCTAATTATGCTAGAAACATGCAAGTGACATGCTTGTAACCTGCTAATCATGCTAGCGACATGCTAGTCACTTGCTAATCATGCTAGCAACATGCTAGTAGCATGTTAATCATGCTAGAAACATGCTAGCAACATGCTTGCTACACGCTTGTAAATTGCTAATCATGTCAGCAATATGATAATAACAGGCTAATCATGCTAAAAACATGCTAATCATGCTAGAAACATGTTATCAACATCTATCTAATCTATCTAAATGTTCAAACTTCAGGCTTTTACAACTGCTTTAAACTTTCAGGCTAGGCTTTCTCAAGCCAACCTAAGGTTTGTCTTGACGAACTCTTGTATCTAGTTCTATATTAACACTGCTTCCAAAATGTGCAAATGACACACTAATGACTCCTTTTTAT
>NW_015539951.1:34381-37449 GCF_001515605.1 Sinocyclocheilus anshuiensis
TAGCGACATGCTAGTCACTTGCTAATCATGCTAGAAACATGCTAGTGAAATGCTAGTAAATACTAATCATGCTAGCGACATGCCAGTCACTTGCTAATCATGCTAGTAACATACTAATAATGCTAGAAACATGAACGCGACATGCTAGTCACTTTTTTAATCATGCTAGCAACATGCCAGTAGCATGTTAATCATGCTAGAAACATGCTAGCAACATGCTTGCTACACGCTTGTAAATTGTTAATCATGCCAGCAATATGATAGTAACAGGCTAATCATGCTAAAAATATGTTAATCATGCTAGAAACATGTTATCGACATCTATCTAATCTTTCAAAATTTTCAAACTTCTATCTATCTAAAACTTCTTTAAACGTCGAAACTATTTCCGACTGAAAACCATCAAACTTAAAACTTTTTAAATTTCTTAAACTTTTCAATCTTTTTCAAACTTTCTAGTCCGGCTTTCTCAAGCCAACTTAAAGTTTGTCTTGACTAACTTTTTTATCTAGTTATTATTCTTCTTCTTCTGAGACTAAAATTATCAACTCTAACTCCTCCTAGAGCTTTAACTCTACAGACTCCAAACTCAGCCCATATCTTCAGACTGATCTGAAGTTAGTTGCTATATCTTTTCTAACTGATTGGACTTACGGTTTTCATAAAAATGAATATTAAAAATCATAAAAATCCCATAGACTTACATTGAAAAGTCTCTGCTCACCTGAACATTCCGACAAACTGTCAAACTCCAACTGTCAAAATTCAAATCTAAACACACTGAAGCCCATTAGACTCAATCAGACTTGCCTTCTATGTGCTATTTCTAACCCATTCAAATTCATTAAAACTCATCTATCTAATATCTATCTATCTATCTATCTACCTATCATCTGAATATTTCTTTCTTTCTTTCTATCATCTGAGTATTTCTTTATATCTATCTATCTATCTATTTATCTATCCATCTATCTAATCTGACCATTTCTATCTATCTATCTATCTATCTATCTATCGAATCTGGCCATTTCTGTATCTATCTATCTATCTATCTATCTGTCTATCTATCTTCATAGCAACACTCTAGCAACTATTCAAACCAACCTAGCAACCACCCCGGGTACCCTAGCAACTGCATAGCAACACCTTAGCAACCACCCCGGGTACCCTAGCAACTGCATAGCAACACCTTAGCAACCACCCCGGGTACCCTAGCAACTGCATAGCAACACCTTAGCAACCACCCCGGGTACCCTAGCAACTGCATAGCAACACCTTAGCAACCACCCCGGGTACCCTAGCAACTGCATAGCAACACCTTAGCAACCACCCCGGGTACCCTAGCAACCACATAGCAACACCCTAGCAACCACCTCAAATGCCCTAGCAACCGCAAAGCAACACCCTAGCAACTACCCAAAGTACCCTAGCAACCGCATAGCAACACCTTAGCAACTACCCCGCGTACCTTAGCAACCGTATAGCAACACCTTAGCAACCACCCCGGGTACCCTAGCAACCACATAGCAACACCCTAGCAACCACCTCAAGTGCCCTAGCAACCGCATAGCAACACCCTAGCAACTACCCAAAGTACCCTAGCAGCCACATAGCAACGCCTTAGCAACCAACCGTGCTAATCATGCTAGCAACATGCTAGTCACTTTTTAATCATGCTAGCAACATGCTAGTAGTATGCTAATCATGCTAGAAAAATGCTAGTAGCTTGGTAATCATGTTAACGACATGCTAGTCACTTGCTAACCATGCTAGAAACATGCTAGCGACATGCTAGTCACTTGCTAATCATGCTTATGACATGCTAGTCACTTGCTAATCATGCTAGAAAGATGTTAGTAGCTTGGTAATCATGCTAGTGACATGCTAGTAACTTGCTAATCATGCTTATGACATGCTAGTCACTTGCTAACCATGCTAGTAGCATGCTAATCATGCTAGAAAAATACTAGCACATGTTAGTAACTTGCTAATAATGCTAGGAAATGCTAGTCCCTTGCTAATAATGCTAGAAACATGCTAGTGATAGGCTAGTCACTTGCTAATTATGGTACAAAAATGCTAGTAACATGCTAATCATGCTAGCGACATACTAGTAATTTGCTAATCATGCTGGCGACATGTTAGTAACATGCTAGAAACATGATAGCGACATGCTAGTGACTTGTTAATCATGCTAGCAACATGCTAATCACTTGCTAATCATGCTAGTAACATGCTAATCATGCTAGAAACATGCAAGCGAAATGCTACTAACCTGCTAATCATGCTAGCGACATGCTAGTCACTTGCTAATCATGCTAGCAACAAGCTAGTAGCGTGTTAATCATGCTAGCAACATGCTAGTAACTTGCTAATATTGCTAGCAACAGGCTATAAACATGTTAATCATGCTAGAAACATGCTAGCAACACGCTAGCTACACCCTAGAAAACTGCTAATCATGCTAGCAATATGATAGTAACAGGCTAATCATGCTAAAAACATGTTAATCATGCATGTTAAACATGCTAGAAGATTGTTATCAACATCTATCTAATCTATCTAAATGTTCAAATTTCTATTTATCTATCTATCTATCTATTTATCTATCTATCTAAAACTTCTTTAAACTTCGAAACTATTTCAGACTGAAAACCATCAAACTTAAAACTTTTTAAACTTAAACTTTTCAATCTTTTTCAAACTTTCTAGTCCGGCTTTCTCAAGCCAACTTAAAGTTTATCTTGACAAACTTTTTTATCTAGTTATTAAGTTGGCTTGTGAAAGCCAACTTACTGAAATGCCATTTAAACTTCTTATTAAGTTGGCTTGTGAAAGCCAACTTACTGAAATGCTATTTAAACTTATTATTATTTTTCTTCTGAGACTAAAATTATCAACTCTATCTCCTCCTAGAGCTTTAACTCTACAGACTCCAAACTCAGCCCATATCTTCAGACTGATCTGAAGTTAGTTGCTATATCTTTTCTAACTGATTGGAATTACGGTTTTCATAAAAATGAATATTAAAAATCATAAAAATCCCATAGACTTACATTGAAAAGTCT
>NW_015539951.1:37496-51605 GCF_001515605.1 Sinocyclocheilus anshuiensis
TCTTTCTTTCTTTCTTTCTTTCTATCTATCATCTGACTATTTCTTTCTACCGCCCCCAGTATCCTAGCAACCGCATAGCAACACCCTGTCAATCATCCCGGGTACCCTAGCAATCGCATAGCAACACCTTAGCAACCGCCCCGGGATCCCTAGCAACCGCATAGCAACACCCTAGCAACTTCATAATTTTGCATGTGATAGCCACACAATATTTGTTATAAAATGATCAAGAAAGACAAAATCAAGTAATCATGCTTAAAATATAATTTTATTCCGTTAATGCCCATTTGGATCACACTTAGTCTGGAACAAAGACAAAATAAAGTAATCATGCTTAAAATATAATTTGATTCCGTTAATGCCAATTTGGATCGCACTTAGTCTGGAACCTCACCCTTAAGTATATCAAACTGGAATAAAAAGCTCCAAAATGATTTACTTTTGGGATCACTGGAACACACAAGCCTTTCCACCGCGTCAAGGTGGCGATCCTTGGAAAGGACATTCACTCTCCATTCATTCCTTATCTAACACACTCACATACATATATACACACACATTGTTGTACGTTTTTTTGCAGCGGGGCAGCTCCAGGACGCTGGACACACAAGTACTCTGGTTCTTTTGCCCCGAGGCTGCGCCAGCCCAGCCGCCCTCACCCTTAAGCATATCAAACTGGAATAAAAAGCTCCAGAATGACTTACTTCTGGGATCACTGGAACACACAAGCCTTTCCACCACGTCAAGGTGGCGATCCTTGGAAAGGACATTCACTCTCCATTCATTCTTTATCTAACACACACACACACACACACCTTCCCTATTTAACACATACACACACATGCACACAAGAAATAGACAGAAAATGTGAAGCTTTAATATATACACTGAATTTATTCACATTTGTATTAGCATTATTTCTTAAAATCATGACATTATTTTACAGAAGTGCTAAATGAGATCTATGCAGCTTTTGTGATGTATCTACTCTAAAGTCAGTAATGTGCAGTCCGCTGAGTGTTGTTGTTCTGCTGAGTGCAACATATGCCATGCCTGGTTCGAAAATGCGCTTCAGAGATACGACAGCACGATCAGTAGTCATTCCTTCAACTTTATGGATAGTGCATGCAAAAGCAAGTTTCATGGGAAATTGCCTTCGAACTGTTATTTATATGTTGGGAATCTTGTGGACTTCAGCTGTTCATCTCTGTGATATGGTAGGTAAAGCTTTACTAGAGTTCCATAGAATTTTTCTGGGTTTTTCTGCTGTGAAAAACGGGCAAATCTGATAACAGCAGGCTTTCCCCTTGTTCTTCTCTGTATGTGTCCCATATTTTTTGAAGTGGCAAAACATTTTTACCTTTTGTTTGTCCTCCATAAACAATGCGGTATTCACTTGCAAATTCAGCCATGCACATGTTCTCAAATTCAGGTCTGTTTGGTCTGGCCTTGTACTTGTCTGGCAATCCTGTCATTCACACATTCTCCACGTCATAATCCATGGTCTGCAAGTACTTCATTGGTAAACTCATCTTTATAGCATTGTCATCAGTGGGTATGAAAATGACAGAACATGATGATGATTTCAATTTCAGATTGCATGTGCGAGCGACTGCCTCTTGAGCGCTGACTTCTCTGTTCTTCGAATAGGCATTCATGACCTGCTTCATGCACTCACGATCAGACAGGTTATCATGGTTTGTGTCTTTTATCACTCTCTTTAGGTAATCACTCATCTCATGTTCAGCTTTTGAAATGTACGAGAGCATGTACATGATACAGCTGTAGGGGTTCAGAATGAACTGTATGTCCATGTTTGCATTCCAAGCTCTTAATAACACTGGATTGTAGCCATTAACCCAGCAGTCCTGTGGTCGTCTCTCCATGACTATTAAACTTGATGTAGACAGAGCCTCAATATGTTTCTCATACTCTTCATAAGTCATGTTTGCTTGATTAAGTAGCACTGTAATGGTTTCAAAACTCTGATTTGAGTCATTCAGTAGATCCCACACCTTCTGTAGCTGTTCTTTTGCAACACTTGCATAATCTCTTTCCTCTGATCCATTCTCATCATCATACTGATCTACAGGAGGAGGTCTGGGGCGGGTTATCGTGGTTCTGTTAATGGGTGGTTTAGGAAATCCAAATCTGCAGTGCTTCTTGTTCTTTCTACAGGATTTGGAGTGATTACGGCTGTGCATCTGTACTTCACTTAAAATTCTACTCTGTAAAAAAAGTCAATTACCTCACCGACAGGCCGAGCAGGTGACATGATTAGATCCCTCATTAAGGCTTCGACGCGTTTTTCAAACATCCGCATGGCTGTGACTGGGTTGCTTCTTAATATTTCACATTTTTCAGACCAATCTAATTCATCAAAGTTCACAGTTTCACCTTGTTGTGCTTTAATTGCATTTATCACTTCAGGCCATCTCATCTCAGTAGCACTAAATGTGCAGAAAAATGTGGGAGTGCCCAGTTGTCTCAGCATAGCAAACAAATCACGCAGTGTTTTCTCCCAGTACGCTGGTGTCCCTCTTAATGGTTGTAAAGTACCTGCTGGGGGAAACATGTTTTGCTCTGTCAGGCTCATCAAAGGTATTTTTGCCATCAGGAAACTGCACTGGGAAAGCCATTGATTCAAGTTTTTTAACTTTGAAAATGCTAACAGGACTGTTTTTTGCTGCTGGGGCAATGCAAAATATTCCGTCATCATAAGACAACAGCTGCTGACCAAGATCTGGGGGCTGAAGACATGTATCCAAAGCAAGGCCTCTTGATTGCTCTTCTGCAGTATTCTCAGGGTCATCACTTGAATCATTGTGTTCATTCTCATTGCTCTGTTCTTCAGTGTTCTCATTTTGGCTGTTGCTCTCAACATCCATATCCTCATCAGGAGCACTGATGTCATTTGCGGACTGTTCATGCTCATTGAACATTTCTTCTGAGAGTGCTGCATTAATGAAGATATCTTTATATTCTGAATGGATTTCTTTTAGTTTTCTTAAAGCAGACAAGACCTTATGCATGTTCAAAGTCTGAAACTGATAGTGACCTTGGTAGCACAGACGTCTTTTCAATTTCACTGTAAGCAGCTGTGATTCACTTCTTGGCCTTGGTAAACAATTAACTGTTGTTTCTACTTCAGATGCAACAGAAATTACAGCTCATTTTATAGCTCTCTGTTGGCCTTTAGGAAGTGTTAACATTTTTGCAAAGGGAATGTACTTTGCAATAACATGTCTTTCTAGAATATTCGAATCACACAGTTCTGGAGGAATGGGAGTGAACTGAAGCATATTAGCTACAGCAATATCTGGCATTAGACCTCTCATCAGGGTACTATGGCAGCTGTGACAGATCCATTCTGTTTTCATGTCTTCCAAGGCACATCGATCAGGGCAGATGAGAACATAGTTTCCAGTCAAGCAAAGTGCAGCAACTGTTGGATTTTGTTTATATTTATGCACTTCACAACTACGCACTTGATTGGAGAAAAGCGCTCTGGCACAGCATGTGCAGACATAAGTTGACCCCTGTTTTATAACATCTCTGAAAATATTTAAGGCTCTTAACATGCCTGGATCTTGTACTATGTCATACTGGCTATCTTGTAACGTTTCTCTTTGCCGGCGCATCAAATAAATGTGTTTGTATTTGTATTGTATCTCTTGTGCACAATGTACTTTGTGAAGTACCTTAAGTGCAGATATTTTGTTTTTAGATTTGAATAAATAATATTCATTCTGACGAGCCCTAAAATGAGCATCATAGTGATAATGCTGTTTAAAATTTTCCTTCCTTTTTTTATAGAAAGTAGGATCATTTTTGCATAGGTTTGTGTAATGGTCCTTTTGCCTTTGCCTAAAAATGGGATCTTTTAAATATCTGTCAACAAGATTTTGCTTATGCTTTTTCTCATATTTAGGATTGTTCCTGTAATTCTGAATGATATAATTATTTTGTCTCTTCTTGAATTGTTCATCATTCCTGTAATTCTGAATGATATAATTATTTTGTCTCTCCCTGAATTGTTCCCAATTCCTGTAATTCTGAATGATGTAATTCTTTTGTCTCTCCCTGAATTGTTCCCGATTCCTGTAATTCTGAGTGATGTAATGCTTTTGTCTCTCCCTGAATTGTTCCCGATTCCTGTAATTCTGAGTGATGTAATTATTTTGTCTCTCCCTGAATTGTTCATCATTCTTGTAATTTAAGGATATTTTACTCTTTTTATTCCCTCTGTATTTTTCATTATTTTTATAGTTGTTTTTCATTGCTTGTTTGTGTTTATCTCTATAAGTAATTTTATTCCAGTAGGTGTTCCTCATGGCTTGGTTATGTCTTTCTCTGTATTCACTACTTGTTTTATAATCAAAGACTTCACGTACAGCCTGTTTTTTTGTCATAAACACCTTGCCTCTGAACCATTTCTTTGTGCCATTTTTTATAGTATGACTTTCTCTTTCGAGTCTTGTTCAGTTTTACTGTCTGCTTGATTGTAAATTGTGAATTCTGGTGATTTGGAGCTGACAATGCCAATTGATCCTGTGACAGTGTGTTAAGAGAAAGTTCACTCAATGGTACATTTTTATATTTATCTTGATTCTGAGTGACAGTAGTTTGAACTTCCATTTTATCTTGATAAATCAAGTGGGCTTGTTCATCAGTTGATGTGGACTTTTGGACTTGAACATACTGTTGTGGGACATCAGCAGACGAGCATTGTTCATGGTTTGTTGATGTGGCTCTGTTAACAGCAGTGTCAGATAGTTGTTGAACTGAATCTTGGACTTGAACATACTGTTGTGAGACATCAGCAGATGAGCATTGTTCATCATTTGACAGAGCTTTGTTCTCAAACGAGATGGATGGTTGCACATCATGTTCAAGGTCACAGCAGTTCATGGAGACTTCAGTCAAGTGGGCTTGTTCATTAGTTGATGTGGCTCTGTTAACGGCAGTCTCAGATAGTTGTTGAACTGAATCTTGAACTTGAACATACTGTTGTGAGACATCAGCAGATGAGCATTGTTCATCATTTGACAGAGCTTTGTTCTCAAACGAGATGGATGGTTGCACATCATGTTCAAGGTCACAGCAGTTCATGGAGACTTCAGTCAAGTGGGCTTGTTCATTAGTTGATGTGGCTCTGTTAACGGCAGTCTCAGATAGTTGTTGAACTGAATCTTGAACTTGAACATACTGTTGTGAGACATCAGCAGATGAGCATTGGTCATTGTTTGACAGAGCTTTGTTCTCAAACGAGACGGATGGTTGCACATCATGTTCAAGATCACAGTTTTTTTATAGAAAGTAGGATCATTTTTGCATAGGTTTGTGTAATGGTCCTTTTGCCTTTGCCTAAAAATGGGATCTTTTAAATATCTGTCAACAAGATTTTGCTTATGCTTTTTCTCATATTTAGGATTGTTCCTGTAATTCTGAATGATATAATTATTTTGTCTCTTCTTGAATTGTTCATCATTCCTGTAATTCTGAATGATATAATTATTTTGTCTCTCCCTGAATTGTTCCCAATTCCTGTAATTCTGAATGATGTAATTCTTTTGTCTCTCCCTGAATTGTTCATCATTCTTGTAATTTAAGGATATTTTACTCTTTTTATTCCCTCTGTATTTTTCATTATTTTTATAGTTGTTTTTCATTGCTTGTTTGTGTTTATCTCTATAAGTAATTTTATTCCAGTAGGTGTTCCTCATGGCTTGGTTATGTCTTTCTCTGTATTCACTACTTGTTTTATAATCAAAGACTTCACGTACAGCCTGTTTTTTTGTCATAAACACCTTGCCTCTGAACCATTTCTTTGTGCCATTTTTTATAGTATGACTTTCTCTTTCGAGTCTTGTTCAGTTTTTCTGTCTGCTTGATTGTAAATTGTGAATTCTGGTGATTTGGAGCTGACAATGCCAATTGATCCTGTGACAGTGTGTTAAGAGAAAGTTCACTCAATGGTACATTTTTATATTTATCTTGAGTCTGAGTGACAGTAGTTTGAACTTCCATTTTATCTTGATAAATCAAGTGGGCTTGTTCATCAGTTGATGTGGACTTTTGGACTTGAACATACTGTTGTGGGACATCAGCAGACGAGCATTGTTCATTTTTTATTGATGTGGCTCTGTTAACAGCAGTCTTAGATAGTTGTTGAACTAAATCTTGGACTTGAACATACTGTTGTGGGACATCAGCAGACGAGCATTGTTCATTTTTTATTGATGTGGCTCTGTTAACAGCAGTCTCAGATAGTTGTTGAACTGAATCTTGGACTTGAACATACTGTTGTGAGACATCAGCAGATGAGCATTGTTCATCATTTGACAGAGCTTTGTTCTCAAACGAGATGGATGGTTGCACATCATGTTCAAGGTCACAGCAGTTCATGGAGACTTCAGTCAAGTGGGCTTGTTCATTAGTTGATGTGGCTCTGTTAACGGCAGTCTCAGATAGTTGTTGAACTGAATCTTGAACTTGAACATACTGTTGTGAGACATCAGCAGATGAGCATTGGTCATTGTTTGACAGAGCTTTGTTCTCAAACGAGACGGATGGTTGCACATCATGTTCAAGATCACAGCAGTTCAGGGAGACTTCAGTACATATACAGCTTTCAGTCATCATGCTAATGAATGATAAAGGCAGCAGCTCAAACTCTTCCTGGTCTCTCAAATCGAAACACCCTTGAAACAATAGTAAAAGCCTGTCCACGAGATCCGGCAATTGATGAAACGTCAAAAAAACAGCCGTACCTGTGCTTTCATCAGCAGGCATTCCATATATTGATCTGCAGTGAGAATCAAAATACAAAATAACCCCTGATTGATCTCTGAATACAGCGATACATGAGCCTCCACACAACAGCAAAGCATCACTCATCACTCATCTGAGACAGTGCAAAGTATTCTCAAGATTTTCATAGTTGCCTAGTGCAGGTGTATCTCTCAGAAATTCAAACCTCTGGGGATGTTTCAGGATGTTGTAGCATTGAGAGTTTGTCTCAATTGTCTTTGGTAGCTCATCAAAATTAAAAAAATTACCCACAAATTTTCCTTTGCTCTGCAGAGCTCATTTGACACTAGTGTAAACTGCATCACCTTTCTGTAAAATGCCATCTATGCCATCTATCTGTAGCTCATTTCGTTCATTATGGACTGCTAGGATTAAGGAATTACAAGTACACTGACTACACTGACGGTACACACTGTACCTCGCATCGGTCTGACAGTGAGACGCTTTAACAGACAGCACGTATGGGTTTTCGTCACTCATACCTGATACAGAGTTGGTATTGTTACTGGTGCCCAATGAAGATTGGAGCTTTCTGCGCTGTTTCTGTGATTCACTCCTCTTTCCTTTTCTTGGCATGGCGATGTTTCAATACTGGAAATCAAGCAAGTATGTCTGAGTAATGGATAAATATATTGATGTTCACTTATACTTGAAATAGAAAACAGATCATGTTTTTATGTAGATATACAGAAAAGTTAAATATTTGATATATAACAAGACAACAGTAAATTAATTAATGTGAAGCTAATCAAAAAATGATTGTGTACTTTAAAAGAGTTGATATTCCAACGCAGTGAAATCTGGAAATTTCTCTTTCACTCTTTCTGAATGTGTAGCTCACGATTCTCACCTGGGTTTGATGTTCAAGTTTTTCACAGTCAGGTTTTTCAAAGATTTTTTGGTTTTCAAAGAGTTTTTGGGGTTTCAAGTATTTTCGGGTGGCTATATTTTTCAAGATGCGTTAGCAAGCTTGCATTTGCATTTGGGTTCATGCGTTTTGGGTTTTGCGTTTTGGGTAAGATTGCGTTTGGGTCGCAAGCAAGCCAAGCAGCAAGCAGTGCAGCAGCGTTTGGGGGTTTAGCAGCCAGCAGTTTGTATTTGGTTTGGAAGAGAAAGAATAGAATGGGCGAGAGGTAGAGATCGAAGCAAGATAAAAGTTTGAGTGGAAAATGGATATAAAGGTATGGATAGGACAGGACAGGAAAGGACAGTAAAGGACACACACACACAGAGACACACACACACATAGAAAAGAACAAGTTAATAACATTCTTTAAACAGGAATACAAAATTGCACTTAAAAAAAAAATATTGACAAGCAGTTCATTAAAATAATGAAACAATTCTAATATAATAATTTCTAAAATGGTTACTTACTGTACATAGGGGGACAATGTAATAACAAATAAATACAAAATGCATATGGCTGAATAACAATTGTATGAAATGAACTGCATTTTTGGTTGATGATGCTATCCCAATAAATTTAAAAATAGTTCTTACATTGATGGAAATAAAGATGTCCAATCTACTGTAGGAAAAAAGACAGCAGTTTTGTTCACATCTCACACAAATCAAGCTGTTCATTTAAGCTACGAATCCTTGTTTTTACTCAACTTATTTACATGAACTTCAAATGCCCCTCAAAATAAAGTAACTTTATAATTTTGACTAATAGCTAAATGTGTCATATCTCATTATATTACATACATTAAAGGCTAAGACAGCAATGTCTATGTAAAAGCTACAGAACATGTAGAATTGTACATTTCAAAATAAAGATATGTCTGATTAACATGTTGTGCGTATGTTACTTGCATAGACAGCCAACGCAGCCTCAACCCTATAAATAAATTAAAATAAATAAATAGCTTCTGTTTGTGATTCCAGTTCTCAAAAAGAAAAAGGAACAAACCATGGAAGAAAGTCAATGTGTATCTGAGTATTAATGAGGTGAAAATGAATGTGTGACTCATGCTGGCAAAATGAGTCGGAATGCACACGGGCTAATTTTGAGCAGCAGACAAAAAAAAGTGAAAAATGTCGAATCATACACATAAAGGCGCTTCTGCCATTGTGCGATCTCGATAAATATACGCATACTGTATTAGAGTAATCAAGTGTTCTATTAATGCAAACATAATTAGTTATGTCTTAAATGAACGTTTTGGCAACTGTTGGGGAAAACGTCTGATGTGTAACATTATAGCAGATCCGTGCAGTACAGTAGGTCTTAATATATAGGCCGTATGTCTCATTAATGTTAATCTGACAATAAAAGAAAAGATCGCTGCTCTTGATTGAACTGCTTTTGTAGTTTTAATAATCAATTTATTTGTAATGAACACACTAAAGTGATTGTTACATTTGATTATTTGTTTTTCTTACTTGAATGCTTTTGTTTAGATGTAAAATGAAAAAAAGTAATGCACTATTTGTTTCTTTCTTATATTTGTTCTACTTTTTTTTTTTAACTGTTCTTATTTATAATAGCAAAGATAAAATAAAAAAAATAGCTGTATTATGAATATTAATATGGTAATAATTAGGGACGCACCGATACCGATACTGGTATCGGTATCGGGCCCGATACTGAGCTCCTGTACTCGTACTCGTACTCGTTAAAATGCCCCGATACCAAACGCCGATACCACACAGCATGTGATAAGCGCCATATTCAGACAAAGAAACACCAACAACAGAACAACAGACAGCAGAAAGGAGTTAAGGATGTCTACTACGAAGTATATGTATGCAATGAATATAATGTTAAACATTCAGTATTAACGTCTGTATAGCTGATGTGCGCAAGCTGATAAACAAAGCACGCTGAGTGGATTGAGCGCGCGGCGGCGCAGATGCGCGAGCTTGTCGAGTGAATATACCTTTCTCACAGACATCTCTGTACCCAATATTTAAAAAATTTACAAATGCAATAAAAATATTGGTATCGGTACTCGGTATCGGCAAGTACCAAAAGTAAAAGTATCGGTATCGGGCGAGTACTGGAAAAAGTGGTATCGGTGCATCCCTAGTAATAATGATCATTAAGAAAAGAATTGAAGGAAAACATGCACCATTGCTAGGTGATTTTGTTTTGGAACTTTCAGAAAACTTTAACTCGGTTTTTCTCATAATTTGACTATATATCGACTTCAAACAGGTGTAGCTCAGTCATTTCCCAACAAATCATATATTAATTACCTTTAAAATAAGGTTCTGATGACCACTTGACAGTAGGGAGGAGGAAGAAGGACAACACAACCTAAAAAAAATAAAAAATTAAGATCTTCTGCACACAAATGTTATTCTAATGTTAAGTGCTTAATAAAAGAGAGTATTACATTTTGAGAAATGCTGAGATAGCATAGATGCAAATACTGAGAAGTCGGTTAATGCCAGACAGTCAGTTAAAAAGATAACTTACCTCAGAGGACGCAATGATCTGGCAACCAAAGATGCAGAGACATAACAGATTTACAGACAAGCAAAAGGGAGAAAAAGAAGAAATCACTTATATGATTCACTAATATGAGGATAAAATATTACATATATTTGTATGTATTGACATGTATTAGAATAACTTATTAAACGTAAATTATTGACTGATCAGAATCTTATAAAAATCTAAAGTCTGAACACATAAATTATTGTTTTACCACAAAGTTACAAAACAGCAACAAATGAAGGTAATTAAATGCAAGCAAAAACACATCACAATTTATGTCCACGTTCTTCATCTCTGCAAATCATTCTGTTGTTGTACAATTTGAAACTAGTGAAGGTAGGTTTTTGCCGTGATAATTAAATGCAAATAATGAGAATCTGTTAGGCTGTCAATCAAATACTTACACAGCAGGAGCAACAGCTTGTTTGCACACAAGGAAAAGGGAGAAATAGGTCAAATAATGCAGGTATGGACGGACGGACAATGGACATAAAAAAATAATTACGTGGCATTATTAAGTTTGTCTGGTAAGTAGCTTTAGTTGCTTTCGCAATAAAAACGTGAGCATCAACACATGAGAATTTATTATATTAATACTATAATTTTGCTCAAAACTCACACTCAAATGCAATCGACAGTTTGAAATAACGTCCATTTTCGATCTGATTAGGCTTGTTATTACAGAATGAGACCTAATATTTTACATACACACTGATAAAGGGCTATGTCCATTAGCATTGCATTAGAAATATACTTCATTCTAATGAAAATACCCGAGATTATTTGAAGAACACAGACAAACCATATATTGTTGCCATCGGCTGTTTATTGTTTCCATATTTCATAATCAATACGTCAATATCTGTATTTTATGCACCTACAGCGATATGTGTGATTCATGACATCCGTAAGGCGGTCGCACACCGGACGAGAACCGGTCTTTAAAATAATACACATTATTTTCTATTAGAGTACCCACACCGGCGGCGCCCATCTACGTCGTGTTTTACTTGTTGTACGCATAGCTATGGTTGTATGAGTTGTTCTCATAGACTGTCGCGGGTGGCGCCGGTGTAGTGCCGAAATTTGCACCCCGCCAAATTATGCACCCCCTAGTATTGGTAGGGTTAGGAGTAGGCCGAAATTTGCACCCCGCCAAATTATGCACCCCCTAGTATTGGTAGGTTTAGGAGTAGGTGTGGGGGAGGGGTTAGGATTAGGGGTGTGGTTGGGATTAGGCAATCAGGTAGCGATTTCAACGAGGGGGTGCATAATCTGGCAGGGGTGCAGAATCCGGCACAACACCGGCGCGGATCTTCTCGTCTTCTTGTGCGACCGCCTTCACTTGTGGATTTGCTGCGCGAGGGCGCCCTTCGGCGTTGAGTATGAATGAAACAGACATTGATTGAGAGCGTTTAGTGCTTCATAATGCTCACATCACCTTGCTTTTGGTAAATAACACTGCTCTCAACATAAATGTGAAGTAAACATATGACAATCCATCAATATTCGTCCAATTGTGCCCACTTTTGAGCTAAAAGTCCTGAGGGACGTTAGTCACGACCGTACAGGAGGTAACTTATTTTTTCCTGTGTCTGAGGATCATTTCATAGTAAATGTGGAGTTTGTTCCTGATTATCCATCAAATAAAGACCATTTGGCACATCAGTTAATGTTTTTGACAAAAGGAACAAATTAGACGCAAGACAGAAACCGTTACACAATCGTCCTGCAGTTCCCTCACGAGACGAATTAACATAATACTTAACGGAAATTAACATTTTATTCATGTTTTAGCAGTAACAAAGCATATATATTTGAATAAATAAGTTTAACTACTTTAAATTCATTGACCCACGCGTATTTTGATAATCTTTCATTGAAAAATTACCTCAGAAATCTTTCAGTACTCACCTGAAGGAAGGACTGCCGTAGCCGGACCGGATAAATCCAGAATGATTGACAGCTCATTAGTTATGCAGAGTTCCGGTGTCACATTGGCCAGCTGCTATATTCGTCTACCGTTTAAATACTAAAACATAATACCCTCATAATCAAATAATTAATAACAACATGGAGTAAATAACAAATAATTGATTTGATAATTTATAACTGTAACTGTACAATTTAACAATGTAATTATGGTAGGTTTGCATGTTTTTATTAATATTTATGTTTTGTGAAAGATCTGTTGCATAAATAATTATGTCTATAAGCAGCGCATGTATATTTTTATATACGCATATTATATATCTAGTTGTATTTTTACAGCCCGTTTTTTTTTTCATTTAAAAATATGTTTGATGCAAAGTTAACTGTAAAATATTACAATATGTTGTGAAAATGATGATGGGACAAACTGATGTAGGTGCACAACTAAGAAATGGATATTATGAAGATCAATCGCATTCGCAGCCCCATGTCTCACAAGGTAAATATTTCATTTAAAAAAAAAAAAAAAAATTGAATAGTCTACAAACATTTTCGAGAATAAGTAATTATTTGTACATTTACATAATTGGTAATGGGAAAATACATTGTGTAGCTGTGTGTACACACACCATGATTTCAACTTTCGTTTCGTGAACAGTAAAGGGATTAGTGTATTTCATTCATGTACCGGACCCAAACATATTTAAGTTTCAAATGCACTGGCTCAGTTAACATTTATAGTATAGTAATAATAGCAGTGTAGATCTTATTTGCATTTTAAGTGATATTATAAATCCTGTAAACAAAGAAGGTAATATTTGTATTTCTCTGGTTCGGATGTGTATCATTATATTGGATCCGTACATAAGGTCTTAAAGGGACAGTAGCCCATAAATACCTGCTGTTTTCTCTGTGTTTTTACAGTCTATGGTGTTAATCGAATAAGAATATACAGCTTTAACAAAGATTAATCTATATTTAATTTATACAATCAATAATATGTAGGGTTTTTTCATTTAATATTCATAATATTTTACATTTCTGTTCCAGAATACTATTGTTAGATCTTGTTTGATATCATCTTAAGTTATTTTATATAACTTTTTTTTCTGTTGTTTGTCTATGCTTGTCATTTTTTGTGTTTGTTCCTATTTTATTGACTGTTCATTTGTCGTTTATAATATTTAAACGTTATTAGTTAGGCTAGTAGTTTTTACTGTGTCATCAAAGAAGTACATAAAGTCTTCTTTAAGAGATTTCTGAACCATCAGCTTCATCCTCATGTCTGTGGGGCCTGCAGCAGCAGTGTTTTGTAGGGAGCAAAAGTTTTTTTTCACAAATTTGAAGCGGTGCCATGACTGAAAAGATGTTGGGAAACACTGAATTATCACTATCATCAATAATAAACATGAAACAAGACATTTAAAGAGACACTTAAGCATTTAAAGTAATTAATTTACCATCTATATATCTATAGTGTTGTGGAATAAACAAGGCTCAGACTCAAAATTCGATGATCAATCAGGGTCAGAAAAGGTTTTATTGATGGGGAAAAGCGGGTAAAATGCTGTCTCCAGTCAGTGTCAGTGACCACTACAACAGGGGTGCCCAAACTCGGTCCTGGGGGGCCGGTGTCCTGCAGAGTTTAGCTCCAATCCCAATCAGACACACCTGAACCAAGTAATCAAGATCTTACTAGACATACTAGAAACTTTGTAGCAGGTGTGTTGAGGCAAGTTGGACCTAAACTCTGCAGGACACCGGCCCTCCAAGACCGAGTTTGGGCACCCCTAAATCAGAATTCCTTTCTAGGTACTATTTCTAACCCATTCAAACTCATTCAAACTCATCTATCTGTCTGTCTATCTATCTATCTATCTATCTATCTATCTATCTATCTATCTATCATCAGACTA
>NW_015539951.1:51968-52943 GCF_001515605.1 Sinocyclocheilus anshuiensis
ACATGCTAGTCACTTGCTAATCATGCTAGAGACATGCTAATGACATGCTAGTAACTTGCTAATCATGCTAGCGACATGCTAGTCACTTGCTAATCATGCTAGAAACATGCTAACGACATGCAAGTCGCTTGCTAATAATGCTAGCAACATGCTAGTCACTTTGTAATCATGCTAGCAACATGCTAGTAGCATGTAATCGTGCTAGAAACATGCTAGCAACATGCTAGTAACTTGCTAATCATGCTAGTGACATGCTAGTCACTTGCTTCATGTTAGCAAGATGCCAGTCACTTGTTAATCATGCTAGCAACATGATAGTGGCATGCTAATCATGCTAGAAACATGCTAGCTACATGCTAATAACTTGCTAATCATGCTAGCAACATGCTAGTCACTTGCTAATCATGTTAGAAACATGATAACGACATGCTAGTAATTTGCTAATAATGCTAATGACATGCTAGTCACTTGTTAATCATGCTAGCAACATGATAGTAGCATGCTAATCATGCTAGAAACATGCTAGCAACATGCTAGTAACTTGCTAATCATGCTAATGACATACTAGTCGCTTGCTAATAATGCTAGCAACATGCTAGTCACATGTTAATCATGCTAGCAACGTGATAGTAGCATGCTAATCATGCTAACGACATGCTAGTAACTTGCTAATGATGCTAGCAACATGCTAGTCACTTGCTAATCATGCTAGAAACATGATAACGACATGCTAGTAACTTGCTAATCATGCTAACGAAATGCTAGTCACTTGTTAATCATGCTAGTGACATGCTAGTCACTTGCTAATCATGTTAACAACATGCTATCTACATCTATCTATCTATCTATCTATCTATCTATCTATCTATCTATCATCTCTGACAGACTGTATTGAGACTGTACTAACTTTACTAACTCTAACGAGCTGCGCAAAAAATCGCGCGAATATGAACGTGGTTTTGTGCAGCTCGTCAC
>NW_015539951.1:53024-53777 GCF_001515605.1 Sinocyclocheilus anshuiensis
TATCTATCTATCTATCTATCTATCATCTCTGACAGACTGTATTGCCTTCAAAATATTCAAATTTTGCTATTTCAGACTGAAAACCATCAAACTTAAAACTTTTGAAACTTCCTAAACTTTTTAATCTTTTCAAACTTTTTCAAACTTTCTGGTCCGGCTTTCTCAAGCCAACTTAAAGTTTGTCTTGACGACCTTTTTTATCTAGTTCTTCTTCTTCTTCTTCTTCTTCTTCTTCTTCTGACCAAAAATTTGAACAGTATCTCCTCCTAGAGCTTTAAAGCTAGAACCACCAAACTCGGCCCAGACCTTCTGACTCGGGTTGCTATATCTTTTCAGCAGGGATGCACCGAAATGAAAATTCTAGGCCGAAGCCGAACAAAATGAATCAATGGGCCGAAGGCCGAATACGGTTTTTCGAGTTTTTTTCCCCATGATTTTGCCCCCAAAAAAAATTCACCATTGCATGAATTAAATAGCCAAAATGTGCTTTTACTGTTTTGTATTCAGCCCAGCTCTTCAGACTCATCTGACCGAGTGTGCTATATCTTTTCTAACTGATCGGACTTATGGTTTTCATAAAAATGAAATATTGAAAATCCCATAGAGTTGAATTGAAAAGTCTCTGCTCATCTGAACATTCCGTTAAACTCCAACTGTCAAAATTCAAATCTAAACACACTGAAGTCCATTAGACTCACTCAGACTTCTTTTCTATGTACTATTTCTAACCCATTCAAACTGATTCAAACTCAT
>NW_015539952.1:0-158 GCF_001515605.1 Sinocyclocheilus anshuiensis
TACAGTATTGTTTCTGTCTGCAATAACCCTACTGTGCTGTAACAACGTGTGGTAAATGGGCAACTCTGGTAACGCTGCCCTATCATTCATTGATCTGCTAACCGTTATGCTCATGTGTCCTCTGATAATAATAGCTTTCTAGGATTAAACATTATTTG
>NW_015539952.1:555-846 GCF_001515605.1 Sinocyclocheilus anshuiensis
AAGCCTACATTAAAATCTGTCATATAAATTGGTCTCTTCATTAGAAATTAGCCTACTGATTGCCACCATTGATAGACATTTTTTTTTTAATAATATTAAAAATATCTGTATTACATTATATTCTGCAGTTTTTCCCCTGTTGTACCGAATGTCTATACTTTTCAAATTATCACATCGAAGTTAGAAATTCAAATATTGTGACAAAATTAATTTTGTAGGTTTTGTAGGGTTTAAGGGTGTGACTAAACCGCGACTAAAGAAAGGTTGGGAAACACTGATTTAGAAGACGAA
>NW_015539953.1:0-1298 GCF_001515605.1 Sinocyclocheilus anshuiensis
TCCCGATCTTACTCAAATGATTCGCGATACGCGCTTTGAAGTCCCAAATCAAATGATTTGCAATACGCGATCCAATTGGAGCGCTTCGAAACAGTGAATCGTTTTGCGACTCAATGGTTTAACTGATTTGGAGTTTCAAAAAGCTGCGCTGATACTGTGTTCTTTGCTCGCTTTCTCTATATAATTTATTCGTTGTTTGAATATAACCGTGGAAATGAAATCATTACAATTAATAGGCCTAACTTACAATGTTTTTAATAGATTGTGATCATGTTAAATACAGTTCCCGTCATATTAAAAACATGACACCCATTATATGGTACTTGCCTAAAAAGATGGGTTTATGATGTGTGTTATTAACAGATTACACTAACATTAGGTTACTTAAGCTATAGCCTTACCCCTAACTTCCACCAATGGAGAGAGAAAAAAGTTTTCAAAAGCATCCCCCCTTGACCTCTTTTCGTGACATAGGCAAAAAAAAATTTGGGCCCCCCTTCCCTATTAAAATAATAGGCCTAATATTACCACCCAAGCAAACAAAAATATTTACAGTATTTTCTATCGCAATAAGCACTTGTGTTCAGTCAATAGAAATCGAATGTAGTTCTTAATTTGTTTGAGAACTGAGAAAGACCATTTCATTAATAGGCGCGGCATCGTGGCCACATAACCACTTCGGGAGTGCATTATTTCTCTAATAATTTTAACGGCCTAGAGTCACAATCACACATCAATTGTTCAGATTATTTGTTTCAAGATATTTAACATGTTTCTGTCCTGAAATCTCGTGTGTGTTGAACTAGCAAATTTTTTACGCACCTCATCCCAAACCTTCCGTTGCAAATTCCAAAACAAGAAGAGTTTAAAGAGCTAATAACAGAGGCTTGAGCCATTGATATGCAGGATAACGCAGTTATTAATGCAGTCTAATGCAGTTATTAGAGAGAGAGAGAGAGAGAGAGCGAAAGAGAGAGAGGGAGAGAGAGAGATTAAGCGCGTGTGAATACCTGCATCTGTGCGTCTCTCAGCAGTGTTCAGCAGCAGTGTCTACTAATAGCGAATCTTTAAGTTAAACTGCTTCAAGAACCTCCCTACTGAGAAATGTCATGTAGCTTTTAGCTGCGAAACTATTTTATTGATAAATTGCGTTGACGACAAGTTTCTGTCAGCGTGTGTGCGTGTCTGTGAGAGAGAACCGGAGAAAGCGCGATTTCCGTACATAAAAAACGTCTGTCAGAGAGACTGGGAGCAAGAAAGCGTGATTTCCGTACATAAAAAAGGTTGAAGACATGGAA
>NW_015539954.1:0-846 GCF_001515605.1 Sinocyclocheilus anshuiensis
TACTTGAATTATGAAAGTAATATCGCCAATATAGGTGGCGCCGCCGTGGCGGTAACCTATTTCATTGTGTTAATAAAGGAGCCTTTTATTTAATCTATTCGTTCAAATTGCTTCATTCATTCATTTAAGAATAAAATGAAGTGGCTGTCTATAATAATTGGTCATTGAATTGTTGTCTATAAAAATGGGTCTTTCAAAGACTCTGATTCATTCAGGAATGATAGCCTACACCAGTTCTGTGACTTTGGTTTAGTTAACGAGACACTGTACATATTCAATCGCGCTTGCTTCCATATTTTTTGATCAGTGCTTTACTCCAAAAGTGCGCACATATTGTAATATATAAAGTGCTCATGTATTCACACGTTTACCTCATATTTCTTTAAATATAATAGAATCATAATTTCTTAGTGACTCGCAGAAAGACGATTCTCTGCTGATCCATCAGTCAATATTGCGTGATCATAATTCCCACATTACGGTGACGGTTCTGCGTTCTGTCTCATAATGCATTTATGCGTCAGTTTATTTTCAATGTCTTCATTAGGCCACAATAGAGTGAGTTTTGAGTAAAAACATTGTGTATTAATGTCATACTGTCACTATGAATTTTTTTTTTTTTTTTTCCCAGCAGGAAAAATTGTGTATTAATGTCATACTGTCACTATGATTTTTTTTTTTATCCCCACCGGGAAAAATATAATTCAGCAGAGACAGGAATACATTGACCAGAAGGGCAAGAATCCGTAGAAGCCGACTCTTATCATGTTTTTTTCAGAATCAGAATCAGAAAGAGCTTTATTGCCAAGTATGTTTGCACATACAAGGAATTTGTTATAGTGTCAC
>NW_015539954.1:1197-1886 GCF_001515605.1 Sinocyclocheilus anshuiensis
GTGCTCTGTAACGCCGACCAGATGGCAAAAGTTCAAAAAGGAGATGGCTTGGATGTGATGGATCCAGAGTGATTTCTGAGCCCTTTTCCTCACTCTGGATGTATACAGTTCTTGGAGGGTAGGCAGGGGGGCACCAATAATCCTTTCAGCAGTCCGAACCGTTCTTTGTAGTCTTCTGATGTCTGATTTTGTAGCTGAACCAAACCAGACAGTTATTGAAGTGCACAGAACAGACTCGATGACGGCTGAGTAGAACTGTTTCAGCAACTCCTGTGTTTTAAGGTTTTTAAAATTTTAAGGACTATTAATATGTTGTAATGTTTGGTTGACCAATCAGCGGAGAGGAACACGGTACATAGGTACACGGACCGTAAATACAGCTGGATTAAACAAAACCTGTGTCCGTCTTCATTTCAGGCTGCAAACCAACAAAATGTGATTATTTTAATCCTAATGCGCTGTTCGTTTGGGGTATACACTTGAGCTGTTTGGGGTCTCCAGAGACCCCAGACAACAAAATGTGATAATGCTTTTTAAAAAAGCAATTGTAATTTTAATCAGTTTATTAATGTTTTTACTCTACATTTGTGCAGTTTTGGGAGGATTTCTTGTATTTTTTAAATGTCTATAAATACAGTTAATGCCGTGGCGGCGGTGTTGCAGCAATATATAGTGATATTCTCAATGTT
>NW_015539955.1:0-550 GCF_001515605.1 Sinocyclocheilus anshuiensis
TGTTGTTTCTGAAGTTGTAAGTTTCTAACGTAATTGAAACTGACTATGAAGATGGTATAATTCTGATTGAATTCTAAAGTAACTGAATTGATCCGACGTAGTGTGATCACAGAATTATTTCATGATAGTTGTGTTATAGTATAGTGAGTCCGACGTACCGCGACTCTAAAGCAGTAACCCGAAGCAGTGTGGTTTTTGCCCGACGTACTGTGGCACTGTTTTAATCTGATAAATATTAGTTTGAGCCCAAGGAACTGTGGCTAGAAAAAGGCTGTTTGAGAAAATATAACAAACAAAAAAAAGACCCGACGTACTGTGGTTTTGTCCGATGTACTGTGACAAGCATTGTTATATTTTTTAAACAGTTGCAGAAGTTGAAGCTGTAAGTGCTTGTTTTGCCTGAAGTGTAAGACATTTGTTATAATTCTGTTAAGATTCTAAAGTAATTGAATCAGCCCGACGTAGTGTGGTAGCAGAGTTGTATTAGACCTATTGTTTATAAAGCAACTGAAACAGAGTTGTGATAATTCTGATGAAATTCTAAAGTAAC
>NW_015539956.1:0-213 GCF_001515605.1 Sinocyclocheilus anshuiensis
TATTTCAGCACACATTTAAAATAAGATCTGATTAACGTGAATCTTGTCATTAGTGTTCTCCACTAGATGTCACCCTTATTTACCTTGCGTGATGTTACAACAGAAAGCCAAGCCTGTCATTAATTCAGCGCTTATCATGGCCACACGCGTGATTCGCAATGCTCAGGTGAAATGCTATAGTAATACTATAAATCTGCGGAAGCATTTGATATC
>NW_015539956.1:371-567 GCF_001515605.1 Sinocyclocheilus anshuiensis
AATGTCATCTCCAGCTGCTCTGAGAGTCACTTCATTAGCATTTTACCGTTTCATTTGAGAAAACTACCGTCATATCACATACACAGCAGCTGCAAGTTCTTCACGGCAACAAATAAAAGTTTAGTTTAACGTTAAGAAACTGTCAGAATAAATTACTATTTAGCAGTCTTAAGAATCAATGCTACTACTGCTAATA
>NW_015539957.1:0-1276 GCF_001515605.1 Sinocyclocheilus anshuiensis
GCCTTCTTTTTATGCTTGATTTCTGTGCATTTATTGTGACAGGGCAGGGACTTTTTGCCGCTCAAGTCAAAAGAAAGTGGGAGAACCTAAAACAAAAATATAAAGTAAGATTTTTTTTTTAATTAGTTCACCCCAAAATTTTTATTAGTTCATGATTTGATCATGCTAATGTTTTTCCATGTCATAGTAATGCAGTAATCTAATGAATGTAATTGACTGTCTTGATATTGTGCTTTTCAGACCCGGGATATCCAACAAAGATATCGAGGAACTTCCCCTCGTGGTCGGTGATGGCCTGCAGCTGAACAGAGTGGAACAGCTTCCTATTACAATAGCATGGGGCATCACTTGCTGGTGGCTTGATCCGGATGTGGCATCCGTCTATTGCACCAGCTACCATGTGGAAAACTGGAGACCCAGCCAGCTGCGCAAAACCTGCCTCATTGCACCAGCTACCATGCGGAAAACTGGATTATTAAAATCCCAAACTTTCATAAAGAGCTCAGTCTATGGAGTTAGCATACCTCCTCTGAAAACAGTCAATATGCTAACGGACTTGTTCGAAGACACTAAACCATTTCTATGAAGTAAATTCAACAGAAGCGGGTCAAATACAAGCAAGAGAAGTGTCAGAAACAGTTGCATATGATATTTGTGTGGTTTTATGGACTAAACTTACCGAAAGCAGTGAAAACAGCAGCGAGAGACGGAGCGTGCAGCTTGTCAGTACTGTCAGTCGCCCCGTTTCTATGGCAACTCCTGCCGCTCCAGTGTTTGATTGCTACTCCAAAGTTCAGCGCGAGCTCATTAAAACACGCAGAATTTACATAAATAAACATATAAAGATTTCGTAAATAACTTAAATCTAATTAAATTATTATTAAATCATCCATTTCAGGGTTTTTTTGTAGTTCTATGACCCATTCATATGTGAAAAAGCCACCCCTGCACGTGGTAGTCACACAAAACAGCACTTTTATAGTCATAATAAGTATAAAAGTAAAAAAAGTTAAGTTTTATAGTTTAAGGTTTGGTGCTTTTTTTTTTTACAAACACTCAATCCCCTATTTAACCTATATCAGACATTATGATTTCGATCAGATGCGTCGGCTGTATCGGTTGATGAGTCAACGTGATTTCAACGTTGAATCGATGTTTTATTTTCGGCGAAATAACGTTCTGATGTTCCGACCAAATAGTGAACGTTGATTGACGACCGATACTGACCTTTACAACCAAAAATCGACGTTGAATCAACGTCTGCTTGCTATCTGGG
>NW_015539957.1:1466-4586 GCF_001515605.1 Sinocyclocheilus anshuiensis
CTTTTATCATATATCCTGACTCAAATAATGTGTTTCTATCAGCAAACACTGAGAATAAAGTGAGATGATCTGCTGATGATCCTGAATGTCTTGTTGAATGAGTGTTGATCGTCTGAGGCTCATCAATATTAACAGAGCTGCTGAAAAGACTCTTTATTTCATGTCAATAGCTCCTGTTTTCTCCTCATTTATTATGCTGATGTCTTCAGATCTCCTGTGAATGGACACTTAAAGCTAAAGAAGTGTCAAAGGCTTGGAACTGATTATTTTAACCGAACAATTCAACAGCTCAACAATAAACCATGAGAAAACATGAGATCAAGTATGAGAACTTGCAGCAGAACACATTATTATTATTTTACATTTGATTATTTGATTTACTTCTAAACAACTCTTCAGTTGGCGCGCCTAAATCAGTCATTCTGACAGTTATCACGTTTTTGACAATTCTGCAGGATGGGATACATTTTTAGCTTATTTACTGCTTAAATTATGATTCTAATAATTGTGTAATTATTTGTTCCATTTTTATTTAAATTATTTCACACTTTTAAAACTTTTTAATGCCGTACATTATGTATGACAGATAGGATAATTTATTATGCCTATATATTATTAATATTTATAAACGATAAATCAATTAATATAACATTAATTGTAATATATGTATTTATCTGTCTAATAATACAAATACAATAGTTACTCATCTACCAAGCTCTGAAAAGCTAAGGAAATTAAATGCTTCTCTGCAAACTGAGCAGTTCGACTGTACATTTATATCTGAGTTTATGCTTTCAACTGTTTTCTTTATACTTAAATTTGCATTACATCATTTATTTTCTGTTGTCTATTACTATAAAAACAAACTCAGTAACTCAGGTTGAAATGGTTGCTATCATAATAGGACTAACATGGGTAGAAGAAGTAAGACCAGACAGAGTAGTGGTATGCTCTGACTCGGCTTCTGTTTTAACATAATTGATTACTCGGCAATCTTCTAGAGAAGATTTGATGTGTGAAATATTTACATTATTATGGCGTATACAAAGAAAAGGAGTGGTAGTTGGATTCTGCTGGGTGCCAGCACATGTGGGAATAGCTGGTAATGAATCTGCTGATGAATTAGCAAAAAATGCTTTAAAAAGAGAAGTAATAGATTTTAATGTTCCTTTAAGTAAAGGTGAAATTAAAACTATCATTAAGGAAAATATTATTAAAGAATGGCAGGACATATAGAATACAGATAATAAGTGAAGGCAGTTATATAATATTTAAAAAAAATGGTTAATACTAAAAGAAGTGTAAGTGGTAGAAATAGAATGTTCCTTTAAGTAAATGTGAAATTAAAACTATCATTAAGGACAATATTATTAAAGAATGGCAGGACATATGAAATACAGATAATAAGGGAAGGCATTTATATAATATTAAAAAAATGGTTAATACTAAAAGAAGTGTAAGTGGTAGAAATAAGAAAGAAGAGGTTATTATAACTAGGATGAGACTTGGACACTCAGGATTGAACGCTTCACTGTTCATAACAGGAATACATGAGACTGGTCTATGTGGGAATTGTGGGGAGAAAGAAACAGTGGAGCATGTAATATATAATTGTACAAGGTATGATGAAGAAAGAAAGGAATTAATATCATATTTAAACAAAAAAGGTAAGGTAAATAAGGATTTGGAATACTTATTAGGATATGAGTTTAACAGAGATAGAGAAGGATACAGGATATTAATAAAATACATATATACTACTGGGTTAAGTGAAAGGATTTAAATGTAGAATGCGGATGCTCTATTCTATTCTGGATCTTTAGGAGACCACGGATTTAGTCTGGAGGAGCTGAACACGCAGCGCCAGGTGGAGCCTGGGGAGAAGGAATGGGATGGAGCATCGAATAATTATTTAAGTAGGAATATTTGTGTATATACGTGTGTAAGAACAGGAAAAGCAAAAACAAGGAAGAAATTGATTATAAATAAACCATAACTGCATAACAGCAAAAGTAGGTGGCGATATGCACACAGGATGTAACACGCCAAAAAACGGAAGAAGAAGAAGAAGAAGATCACAGTATTTCACTTATTTAATTGTTAAATACACTTTACACCGTTTGTTAAAACATAAAACAGAGAAAATTAAAGTTATTACAAAAGGTGCTGAGAAATTTTTGTCAGTCAGAAACCTCTCTTGGGAACAGATTACCAGAAAACTTGAGTCGGAAGGAAGGTCTTCAAGCCAGATTGGATAGAGTTAATGTTTATAATTCAATGGAATGCAAGGAGTCTATTGGCAAATGGACAGGAATTCAAAAGTTTTATCAATGATTTAGAAATAAAACCGGACATAATTTGCATCCAAGAAACTTGGTTGAAACCATCTTTAGATTTTATAATAGCAGGTTATGATAGTGTTAGGAGAGATAGAGACAAGGGTAATGGGGGGGGATGTGGTATTTTTATCAAACAGAATATGCATTATACGGTAATGGTAAAAGGAAAGGAATTGGAATTTATAGTAATTGAAGTTTGGACAAATGAAGGAAATATTAAAATAGTAAATTATTATAATCCTTGTAAGAAAATAACATTGGAAAACATAGAGGAACTTCCAATAAATTTAGAGGGTAAGGTTATTTGTTGTGGAGATTTTAATGGGCATAATACGTTGTGGGATAGTTATAATGATTCAAATGGGGAAGTAATAGAGGAATTAATGGAACTAAAAAATGTAGTATGTGTAAACAATGGAGATGGCACTAGAATAAATGTGGTAAATGGGAAGGAAACGGCAGTGGATATTACAGTTGTATCGGAAGCTATAGCAGGATTATGTTGGTGGGAAGTTAAGAACGATAGTACATTGGGAAGTGATCATTATCCAATTTTTATAGAAATAAATGAGTCAAGTGGGTCAGAAAGATGGGTATTTAGTAAAGCAGATTGGGTGAAATTCAGGGAGATAAGTGATGAAATGATGGGAGTAATTAATAGTGATGAGGAAATAGAGGAATTAAATCGAATAGTTTGTGGAGTTATGATAGAAGCAGCAAAACAATCAATTCCAATAAGTTTAGGGAATAGGAGAAAGAAGATAGTCCCATGGTGGACGGA
>NW_015539958.1:0-1533 GCF_001515605.1 Sinocyclocheilus anshuiensis
CAACCAATCCAACGAGGGCTTCCCCAAAGGACGTCATCCAAACGTAATTCGGTCGCCAAAGCGACCAACCAATCAGCAACGGAATTTCCCTCCAGCAGCCATCCAGGAAGCCTGCGTCAGTAACGGGACCTAAAGCGCCGAGATTCCCTCAGCAGCCAGCCAGGAGCCACGAGAATCATCTCAGCTTTTCAGCTTTCAGCCAAAGCAAAACGCAAGTAAACGAACAAAATCTTATCTCTGCTGAACTGGTGTCGAGCTAATTTAAGCAGTAAACTTAAGACAAACCTCTGCTTTGTGAATTCTCTCAGGTGAATTCAAAACCACTCGTGAAAACGAGTTAGAACTTTGAAACTTCATGCAACTCCGTCAACTCTCATTCTAAGAAACTGTATGTTTGTGTGTATGTGTGTTTTAGCTTAGTTTTGATGTAATCTAGAATAGCCAATAAAATTCATGTTTCATTTATAAAGAATCATTGTTTGGTGTCATATAATTTTAAGGTTAAAACCTTTTGCCAAAGATCCCTTGCTACCTAGCTCGTAGCTTACTTATAATAATTACTATAATAGCTTACTTATAATAATGGTATTGACCGTGGCCAAGGAAATACAAAGATTCAAGTTGTTAAAATATACTAAGAATCACCGGCTCGCTGGACGACCCTTGATTTAAAGTGTAAACTATCAGATTTGAATTCAGTTTTGATCAGGTTGACTCAGAATTTTCAGATTCGAGTCCTTTCAAAACCTGAGCTAGAAATAAAATTAATGATTAATTCCCTTATAGAATTAACGACTTAAATTACAGTTAAGTCACTACAACAGGAAGATCAGGAGAGGTAAATAAGCATGCAGACTGGATATTAATTCAGTTTGTGGGAGATGTTTGAGTGAACAAGAGGGGGAAAACTGAGAACAAGAGAGTGCTTAACATGATTTACCCAAGTAGGACATTTTTGTTGGTCCTGGAACAACATTTGTATCAACCAATCCGATTTTCGAGATAAGATTAGAGTTATGGATAGGGTTAAGCTCACATCTGAGGTCTACTACATTCTTAGCAACCACTTACAGTTTATCTGATTTTTTGGGGGTGGTTTAGGCTTAAAGACATAGTTCACCCAAGAATGAACATTTTGTCATCATTTACTAACCCTCAAGTTGTTCCAAACCTGTGTGAGGTTTTTTTTTTTCTTCTATTGAACACAAAAGAAGATATTTTGAAGAATATTTATAACCAAACACTTGAGCCATTGACTTCCAAGGTATTTCATAAATGATGACAGAATTTTCGTTTTTGGTGAACTATCCATTTAAGGTGCAGTCACAGCTTTCTGTCCAAAGTGAAAGACGTGATGTGTAGCCAAGTATGGTCTCCCATACTTGGAATTTGTGCTCTGCATTTAACCCATCCAAGTGCACACACACAGCAGTGAGAAGTGAACACACACACACACACGCGATCCGCTAGACGGAACGCGACGCTGTGATCATCGGAGACTCCATCGTCCAGTACGTCCGTGCTACGTTAGCT